>NW_005871495.1:13942-45437 GCF_000147115.1 Myotis lucifugus
GGGCGGACAATCAGCTCGCGCGCTTGGGTAGTCTCTTGGTCGGCTCGCTACCACTACCGTCCCCGCCCCTCCCCGAGGTGAGCTGGGGGGGGCGCGTCGGGTCAGGGGCATTTTGTGCCGGGGGCCCAGGGGTGCTGGACCAGGCCGGGAATCCTCAAACCCCCCCCCCGCGGATGGAGGGGCCGCCCGGGCCCCGGGTGCCGGGTTCCCGGGTCCCGGTTCGGCTCCGGAGCCCGGTTCCCTGCCCGCCGCGGCGCGCCCGGGTGCAGCAGCTGGGGACGCGCGGACCCGGGGCCTCGGCCCCGGACCCCCAGCCCAACTTGGGCATCGGGCAGCGCTCGCGCTCGGCGCACGGGCCGGCGTGTGTCTGCCGGGGGCTGGCGACAGGGACGCGCGTGGAGGCGGGCGAGACCGGGAGGGGGTGCCCGCGGGGGTGTTGGGGGCTCCGCGCTCGCCGGGACGAGACAGGAGCCTTTTGAGAAAGTGGCTCGGAGTTGCGCCAACTCCGGAGGGGCGGGGGCTGCCCTGGGATGCTGCCTGGTGGCCCCGCGCCCCGCGCCTTCCAGGCGAGGGGAGCCGAGTGGGGTGCAGCTGGGGGCCCGGGAGGGGCAGGCCGCCGCCATCTGCAGGGTCGGTGGGTGAAAGTCCGCGCGGTGCCAAGCCTGCGGGCTCCTGGGGGCCATCGGGGAAGCCCGAGGACAGCCCACAGGATGGAGAGGCAGAGCCAAGCCCTGCGTGACCCCTGGGCTGACCTAATTCCCTCCTGGCACCGCGAGCCTTTCTAGAAAGGCTGGGCATTTACACCGCCCGGCTGTGGCGCTGACTCGCGGGGACAGGACCTCGCTCCATCAGAACCCCAATCCTGGGCCGGGAGAGGGGAGCGTGCTCCGTGCTTAGAGGATGGTTGAAAACCTGCAAAGATGGTCCTGGGTTTTAGAGTCGCTGTGTCCATGTCCAGTCTGCCCTTGACCTCAGGTGCCCCTTGACCCCGGGTGCCTGAAGGTGGGTGCTTCTACCTCTGTAAAACAGAGACTCCTCTGTGTGGTGGGGGGGGGGAGGGCGAGGGTGTCTTTCAAAACCAGTGCATTGAGGGGCGGGCACCTGCGTGGCCAGGTGTGGGCAGAGCTCTGAGGGAGAGCAGGGGTGGGCTCGGGGCTCCCTGAGCACAGGCTCTAAGCTTTCAGGGAGCAGACGGCCCTGCGGGGACAGGCAGGCCCGGGAGGAAAGATCCGCTGGCTCTCTGTGAACAGGGCCTGCAGGGGTCCCCAGCTCCCCCAGGTGAGGCACCACCTCTGAGCGCAGCCTCGGGGCCAGAGGGCTTCATGTTAGTGACGCCTGTGAATCGTCACCCTCACTCCTCCGAACCCAGACTGTCCGCGTGTCCACGTGAGCCAGGAGCTGGATTGCCTCTGAGAAGTGCAGGTTGTTGGATGAACCTGGATGGTTTTAGGTTTAAAAACATGGAGGCCACTCTCACTCCTGCGGAGGGACCACTGGCCGAGAAAGTTCCCGGGTCAGTGCCTCCATGGCAGCTGAGGGAGGTCCCGGGCTCTGCGCTCCAGCGAGCGATCCCTTCCCGCCAGGGATCCCTGTGTCCGTCCATCAGCCCCCGAGAGGGGCTGCGGGGGCATGGGGGTGGCCATGGGGGGCACGCTGAAGGTGGATGTGTGAGGAATCAAGAGTAGTTGACAGTCCGTGAGTCATGGAGCTGAAATGTCCATTTCAATTGGTCAGCAGGTCTCCTCCACACCAGGCCCCCATTGGTCCATTTGGCTGTCTCCACCGCCCTCCTCGCAGTCCAAGGCACCCCCTTAACAAAAGTCCCTCCTTCCAAGTCAGCGGCGGATTGCTAGCCCAGACCACTCCTCTGCACCTGTCATGCTCACATGCTCAGCCCCCACCCCCACCCCCCCCACGCCAACATTCCTCCCGGCAAATCAGATGCGCCCGATTCAGCATGCCCCAAATCCACTGTGATCTCCCCCCACTCAGCCCAACACTTTCCCGATGTTTCCTTTATCCGCCTCAGGGCACCGGCTTCCAGCCTGCTGTGCCACGGACCTGCCAGGAGGCCGGCGACGATGCCGCTGGACAGATGAAGGCGGGAGGGAGCGAAGCGTTTGGGGGCGCATGTGCTGAAGTGGACGGGCGGGTGTATTTTTAGTGGAGGGGAGCGTGGCTGGGAGGCAGCCATACATTTGCGTTGATGTGGATTGAACTGGATCGTGGAGATGTGACATAGGTCTATGTGGGGGTTACACTGCCCAATCTTCAGGGGGTGCTGAACAGACTTGCTAAAATGACTGAGCTGAACCAGGGGGACCCCAGGGACCACCCACGGAGGCAGGTTTGGGAGCCGCAAGGGGACCCCGCGTGGGCTGCCCTCCATTCCTTTCCTGATCGTCGTTTTCATTGATAACATCGGAGTTACCCTCCCAGAGGGTTAGCTGTGACAGCAGGACCGATTGTATCCATCAGGATAAAGCCTGGCCTTCTAGTGCGGTTATCGCCGGGAAAACACTGTGTCCCAAGGTCACCCCCAGCCGTTGGCGTGCTATCTCCTGGCGAGCCAGCAGCTCGCTACACCCTGAGGACACCCCGGTAGGTCCTCCGAGGTGGAGCCTGCTCAGCTCCCTGCTCGGAATCGCCTTCCTCTTTATCTCAAGTTTAGGGACTCCTACTCATACCTCAATGCCCACTTCCAATGCCTCCCTCTGCTTAAGAACATCGCTCTCGCTTTCATTCCTTTTAGTGCCTGTCCCAGAGCTCGGGCCAGACTCTATTCTGATTTCCAGTTGACTTGTTGACATAGTTGTCTCCTCTGCCCGGTGGTTCGCGCTTTTAGGATGGAAGGTGTGTCTGAGGGTTCGGACTTGGGGTTCAGGTATGGATTCCCATAAACCCCAGCTCTGAGTGACCTGGGCTAGCTGTTCGGAATCCACGCCTCAGTGTTTTCTTCTCTACAATGGGAGTGAGAGCTGTACAGCGCACGGCTGCGTGAGGGTGGCAGATACACATGCCAAGTACGAGGCCCGTGCCCGAAGCGCTACGCACCGTGGCCACCACACCCCGCATCACCTAAGGCTGTGAATCGCGTGCATTAAGAACCAGGAGGTTTGAACGAATAGATAAGTAAAGTCAAAATCCGCATTAATAGGTGGATCCCTTTTGCAGGCCTGGCCATCGAAAGTGCTGGGTCAGATCGATACGGTGTGACATGATGGGGAACTTCCCTTTTTGCAGCGCAATTTGAATGACTGCAGAGTTTGTATGACTAAGTATTTCAATCTCATAAGTTACCGCTTACCTGTGCCCACTCTTTGACACCGTTGACCCTTCAGAGTTAGAGCGGTTTCTAAGACAGAAATGCACGATTTTGTGCACTTTAACGTGGGCTCATGGACTGAATTAAACAGGCTGCGCGCCCGAAAACACCAAAGTGAGCCAGACCCAGCGCCGGGAGGCGGCGTGGCTCCCACTGCTGTGTGGACCCCGGTCACTGGAATGGCTTCTAGACTCCAGCACAACAGCTGGGAAGCTACGGATTGCCGCCCAAATCCTCAGCTTCACTCCGCTGAGCGCTAAAGAGGTATGGCATCATGCCAGCTCCGGTGTGCCCACTGATGCCGCCCTCTCCCCAGCTTGTCCACGAAGTCTGGGCAAGGCCCAATCCAGGGCTCTCGTCCTGGGCTCACCCCGTGGGCACATCTGTCTCTCTCTGCGCTGGGCACCGACCGAGTCACCCAGGCAAGACTAGGCTGTGGGGACTTCAGCAGCCGGTAACTTCGGGTGTGGCCCCAGACAGACCAGGAGTTCGCTTTGCAGGTTAACTTCCTGATTTGTCACTTGCGTTTCTCTCCGGACCCAGAGTGTGGCTGGTCTTCTAGGGGCTGGGGTTTCAGACCCGCCACCAGCAGGGACAGGGCCTTTGCTGAGCTGAGCTGACCTCCGGCGGGGCAGGTGCACGCGGGGGAGGGGCTCCTGGCGGATGTGGGCTGGGAGATCCCGGCCTTGGGGATTGCCAGGCCAGCTTCCTTTTCTTCCCGGGGTCTGGCTGCTGTTCCCCAAATCTCCGCCCAGGCCCGCCCGTCCAGGTGCCGTGTGGGGAGTTTTGATGTGGTTCTCAGCCCTTTGAACTCCATGGCAGCCAGATCAGAGGCAGACACGTGGGCCTCCTGTCTTTCTTTCAACTGCACAAGTACTTCAAAGGGGTTGACTGCGCTTATGAAATAAAAAGGGTCCCCAGGATGTTTCGTGAAAACAATATGCGTATCCTTTCATGCTGATTCCTGATGAAACAGGGACCGGATAGGTATTTTACGTAAAAGGATGCCTGTTTTAAACGTTTCAAATACAATCAATAGTTGTCCAGTTAGTATAATCCATTCATGTACAGTGTCAGACAATCGAGTGCGATCCCTTGTCATCCTAATGGCGACAATGACCCTTCCCATCAGGGTGTCAGGTGGGTGGGTTGTAGGGGGGCCTAGAGACCCAAGCCTGGTGCATGGCAGGGGCCAGGGGGCAGGGAAGAATCCCAGGCCTGAGTGCTCTGGGCGCCAATTGGTCCCCTGCCCTCAGGGCAAGTTACCGAATTCCCAGTCTTGTTTATTTTATTAAAAATATTTTTATTGATTTCAGAGAGGAAGGGAGAGGGGGAAAGAGAGAGGGAGAAGCATCAATGATGAGAGAGAATCATTGATCAGCTGCCTCCTGCACGCCCCCCACTGGGGATGGAGACTAAAACCCAGGCATGTGCCCTGACCAGGAATCTAACCGTGACCTCCTGGTTCATAGGTCAGGCCTCAACCACTGAGCCACCGTGGCCGGGCCGGTCTTGGTTATTCACGTCCTTCAGTCTGCTCGGATGTTTGCGGCTGGACATCGGTCACCAGTTTTTGTACGAGGGAGCAGATTAGCTGTTTTCCTTCTTGACTTGACCACAGTGCGTTACTCCCAGTGACCTCGTACTGGCCTTTTCGTTGGACTCTCACTGCAGAGGACCTGGCGTTCCCGCTGTCCCTGGAGCAGGACTTCCGCGGGCCTGCTCGGCAGAGTCCGATCGTCTCTCCGAGGCTCGGCCGACGCCTTTGCCACCGCGCACAGGTCCCGTGGCGGGCAGGGCGCCCCGCCGGAGCTGAGCCCGGGCAAGTGGCAGCGCTTCCCCGGCGGGTTCCTCGTTAAACCCCGGGAGCTCTGGCCTCTCTTTCTTCTCCGGTTCAAAAAGGCCAGCCTCAAAGGAGGACGTGAACTTGCACGATTTGAGGTCACAGCCTGGGGCCGCCCCACCTCCCCCACCAGCTTGTCTGTCTGGCGTCAGGCGTGGGATACAGCTTTTATTTCGCTGTTTGAACTACAGCACAGGTGCAAAGCCCTCTATGAGGGCTGGGGTCAGGGGGCGCTCACATCCGAGTCTGCTGTTGCCTCGCTTCCTGTTGGGGGTGTGTGGGTGAAGGGTATGGGGGGTGGGGGGGGAGGAGGAGCAGGGCTCAGTGGGCTTGGGGACGCCCAGGTCAGCTTCCTCATCATTGTCCCCAGGGCTGGCCTGCTCTCAGCCATTCTAGACCGAGCCCCGTGTCACAGAGCACAGAAAGGCTGTGGGGTTTTGGTGGTAGGACAGAGTGGGCCTCTAGAAGGGGAGGGTCTACAGGAGACCCAGTAAGCCCTCCCTAGAGAATGTCCCGCCCATGTTCTAGATTCCAGAAAGACCTGCCAGTGAAGGAAGCTGAGAGGTGGGTTTGGGCCCAGAATTCCACCGGCCGGTGCTCATGCCTCTCCAGATCTCTCCTGCCTTCAGCCCAGTTTCCCTGCGCTCTGCATCCCCGAGGGAAAGCCAGAGAATGGGTGGGGGCGGCGGAGACAGAGAGACACAGAGAGAGACAGATGGCAGGGAGAGGGAGAGGAGAGAGCAGCACGGAGAGAGAAAGACTGGCTGGGACGCTTGGCTGCGGAGGTTTTATCTCCCAGTGTTTGCCATCTGAGGACGCCTCTGTCGATTGGGAACAGGATGGGCTGGCCGTTTCATCACCGAAAGGGTTTATTTGGGGAAAAGAGAGGGTTGCGGCCCGCGTGCCAACGTGGGGGTGCCGACAGGAGGAAACGGAGCTGAGGGGCAGGGCAGAGCGATAGGGCTTTATTAGGAACACGGGGTTCTTCCTGTGGGCCCCTCGGAATGAGGTAGAGGGTGAGAACTCCCATAAGCCCTCGCCCCTCTCACAGGCCCTCCCGAGTGATGGTGGATAAGTTTGCTTAAATGCCGGGTCATCCTCATGCCTCCACACTCCCTTTAGCCCAGAGTGGGGTTTCTGCCCCGGGCCCCTGTGGGCGAGAGGTACAGAGGGATCAGGGCGTGGCCTGGGACGATGTGGGGGAGCAGAGGGGTGACACCTGCCCCCTCACATGGGCGCGTGGAGGGTGCTCAGACCAGACTCCCCGTGTCTCTGGGGCGGGAGCTGTGCCAGTGACGGGGTGCGGGCGGGGGAAGAGCAGTGGGAATGAGCAAAGCGCCGGAATATGTGTGCCCTTTCGCTACGCCAGGGATTTACAGAAACCCAATTTTGGGGTCACAAAAGGTCGCCTGAGGGCGGTGCTTGAATGACTAGAAAACAGGAGCGTGCTCTCCCAGAGTCTAACTGCTTGAGCTTCTTGCCTTTGTAAATGGGCTTTTGCAGTCCATGCTGCGCTCTGCAGTTTGCTGGTCAACAAGAGGCCCCGTTCCCTGGGAGCCCCATTCTTTCAGGCCCTCAGCTGCGTGGTGCCTGGCGAGACCTGTGCTGCGTGGTGCCTGGTGAGACCTGTGCCTGCCATCGGCCTTTCGGGCTCTCCGCGTGGCCTCGGTCCATCAGACACTCTGCAGCCGCCACCGTCCTCATTCTGAGAGGTGGACTGCGCGCTCCGTCTTCCTCAGCTCCCGACGGCACTGCGTTAGGTGCCTCGGTCATTCAGTACATCCCTTGTTGCCAGGGTTGCGAACATCAGCTCAAGTCCTGTCCGCTGTGGGAGACGGTATCCCTCTGCCCACTTACATCCTGTGAGCAAAGTCCCCGATGTTGGCCCAGAGTAGCATCGAGATGCAAGCGCCTGAGATTGCACATTTGGCATCGGCGAGCCCGCCCGGCCTCTGGAGCTCCCAGCGGGTCCTTTCACGGGGAGTGTGGTTTCATCCAACGTGGATCATATTTAAGAGTCTGTAAGATCATGTGCAAGGACATGGAGATGCTAGACATTTGCTGAGTGCCTGCGGTCTACACGCCCTGTGTTTAGAACTGAAGTTACCCCCCAAAAGTCACCATGCTGTCCTAGGGGTACCCCCACGCCCCTGGAGGGTGGAACTCGTCTCTTCCAGGGGGGTTAAATGTAAGGCCGGCCCGGCCGGCATGGCTCAGTGGTTGAGCATCGACCTGTGAACCAGGAGGTCACGGTTCCATTCCCAGTCAGGGCACATGCCCAGGTTGTGGGCTCCATCCCCAGTGTGTGGCGTGCAGGAGGCAGCCAATCCATGATTCTCTCTCATCATTGATATTTCTCTCTCTCTCCCCCTCCCCCTTCCTCTCTGAAGTCAATAAAAGCATACATATATAAAATTCACTTCTCCCTTTACTGTACAAGCCCAGCCTGCCCCAGGCACCTCTCTGGGCAGGACAGAGCCCGGAGCTGACACAAGGCTTGGCTCAATTCCACTGGGTTTTTGTGCTCAGGAAGCTGAGTTCACGGCACACTGAAGAGCCGCCTGACGTTTACTGTCGTCCGATGGAAAAGAGAGCGCTTTTCCTCATGTCCAGTTGCTCAGGAGCCCCCTCACATGTCTGACCGTGACCAGACGTGTGTTTTCTGTGCGCGTCTCTCCGTCTGCCAGAAGCCAGAGCCGAGCGCTACCTTCTCGCTCGGGATGTCCTCTCTCTGGCGGATGATCCCATCTCTCTCTTTAGAACCAAGTGCGCTGCCCGCTGGGACCCAGGGGCCCGAGACTCGCCCAGGGCCACGCTGCCTGTTCCCGGCCCACTGTCCTCCCCTGAACCGAACCTCTTCTTGTTCTCGCTGCCCCGACGGACTGACCCCCAACCCATGTCCCACACGCTGCTCGCGTTTTGTGGGAGACCCTCGTCTGCTTCCCTAGGGAGAGCCAGGCTTTCCCGTGTGTTAGACGGGGCGCACTCCAGCTGAGCAGGGCCCAGAACCTTGACCCCAAACGATGTGAGATGTCAGTGAAGCCGCCTTGAGACAGAGGATGCCATCGGGGCCCCGCTGGGAAGGGGCAGAGCCTTCGGGGCCTGCCGTGGGGGCTGAGCCCTTGCTGCCTCTACTCTGAGTCTGGTTTGGGGTTCCCCTGGGCTCCCTACCCCCAGCCAGGTGCATGCCTCAGGGGAGCTGGTGGGTGTGCAGCTCCCCATGTGGCCACACCACAGAGCACACGGGCGGGGCGCCCGGGGTCCCCGCAGAAGGGAGCAGCCCACCACTGCCTCAGCTGTCGCCTGCCAGGTGCCATCGTGGGAAGGTCCTCGACCCATTCCTGGTGCCATGCTGGCTTCCGGCTAAGCGTCGAGGGTCCCCACAGAGGTGCCCCCTCTCTGGGAAAGCACAGAGCCATGAGCCTGTCCTGCTCGCACCCCCCACCCCTACACACATACTCTCCGCACCACCATCACACCATCACCTTGTTAGCAGAGGGGCTGCACTGGTTCTGACCCCAGGGCACCAGCCCGTGGCCCTTCGTGCCCCAGGCAGTGTCCCTACCCCATGCGGCTGCCGAGCCAGAGCGCCCCAGGCCATTTTTCTGGGATGAGTCATGGCAAAGCTGGTCCAAGAACTGCCCAGTGTTCTTTCCCTGTGTTGGCTTCGTTTCAAGGGGGAGCGGGGGGGGGGGGTTTGATTGTCCCATCACGAGGGGGGCCAGGGGCCAGCCTTCCCGGAACTGGCGCTGCCACAGGGGCCACTCAGGGACACCCCGACTTAGGCCCCAGGGACCCTAGCGCCCAGGGCTGAGTGCGGCCAGCTGGGAGGGTCCGAGCGATGGACTGGTGGCCTATTGCTCCTGGTTGAAAACCATTTCGAATTGTTGTAAGGGCTCCCCGAGCGCTTCTGCTCGGAGAAAAGTTCTGTCCAGGTTCCGGTGTTGGAGTCACGCCCTGTCTCTGATGCAGAGTCCGAACCCCAAATGGAGGTGGCACGGAGGTGGGTCCCCCACAGGGAGGTGCCACACATGGGACATGTTGGGGGTGCCCGGAGGAACCCCCAAACTGCAGACATTCAGCCTCCCTGGTCTGTCCTGAACTAAGGTTATTTTTGTCCCCACACATCCCCAGCACCACAATCTCACATGTTCCTGAAGATTGTGCTCATTTGACTCATGGCTTGTCTACACTGGCTCAGCTGATACCTTCAGAAATCCGCAGATCATCCTTTGGGAAGCAGCTAATTCTTTTAGAGAACAAGTCACCAGCTTTGTATTGATTTGAGAGAGAGGGAGGGAGAGAGGAAGTGGATTTGTGTTCCGCTTAGGTAGGCATTCGTTGGTTGACTCTTATCTGTGCCCTGACCTGGAATCTAACCCACCACCTTGGCGTATCGGGATGACGCTCCAACCAACTGAGCTGCCCGGCCAGTGCCTAAAATCTTCACTTCTTAACCTTTTATTTTTTAAAGATCAGGACTCTGTATTCCGTTTCCGCGAGGCAGGCCTCCTCTGCTGCTCTGCGTGGAGACGTCACAGCTTGGTGACGCGCGGCAGCGTCTGGTGCCGTGCGAAGACCACACGCTGCGTTTCGTCCTTCCTCCCCCGTCAGTGACTGTCTCTGGGAGGAAGCGCAGCTCCCTCCGGGAAGTGTGGACGAGCTGGTCCTTGCGTGCTCACTGCAGGGCTGTTTCAGTCGGGGCGTGTTGAGCAGTGGACTGAATGGCGAATAAACATTGTGAGTTGTGACGTCCGGCAAGTCACGTTGGGAATCACCACGGTTGACATTCGTTTTGTTTTTTTCTTCTTCTCTAAGTGGCTCTCAATGACAGCAGAGATGTTTGGTTCCGTTTCCTAGAGTTGCTTTCATGTTCCCCGGATAAGCGAGTGCAGAGAGCCGAGGCCACCGGCTGGTCCGGGCGGGAGCGAGAGGAGAGCAGGTCAGGAGGCCTCGCCCGTCTGCCCGCCGCACGGTCCGGGGCAGCTGCTGAGTGTCCGTGACAGCCTGGGGCCTCGGCGGGAGGACACGCAGGAGGTGAGGCTCCAGAAGCAGGCAGGGAGGCCCTTCGGAGGCTGCTGTCCTAATCCAGTAGAGACGGGAGAAGGGGAGAGGGGGAGTGCGGGGGAGGGGGGCAGAGAGAGAGAGAGAGAGAGAGAGAGAGAGAGAGAGATCTGCAAAGCAAAGAGACAGAGGGACAGGCTAATAGCAGCTGCCACTCAGGGGCCTCCGTGTGCCAGGCGTGCACATAGCTCTGGTCTCTTATACCGCAGAGTCCACATGACAGGCAGGTATGTGAGCGTAGCAGGCCTCCATGGCCGAGGCTCTCACACCCTCCGGGGAGGGGGGCACGGGAGAGCTGGAGGGTGTTAGTGTCCAGCAGCCCCAAAGCTGAGCGTCTCGCAGGCCTGGCAGACAGGCTGCACAGGGAGGAAGGAGGAGCTGGGGGACCCACCGTGGATCTGGGCAGCTCGTTTTGTGCCTCGTGCGTTCCAGATCATGAGCCTGAGATGGCCGCACCTTTGAATAAAATATGTGGCCAAAGAAAACACAGTGAGCCCGGCCGGCGTGGCTCCGTGGTTGAGCGTTGACCTATGAATCAGGAGGTCACGGTTCGACTGGGGTCAGGGCACAGGCCCGGGTTGCGGGCTCCATCCCAGGCAGGGGGCGTGCAGGAGGCAGCCGATCCACGAGTCTCTCTCATCATTGATGTTTTTATCTCTCTCTCCCTCTCCCTTCCTCTCTGAAATCAATTTAAAAATATATGTTTTTTAAAAAGAAAACCCAGGAAGTAACATTTCGGAGCGGGTTATTTCAGTCATTGACAGCGTCAGAGCACAGGTGAAGCTGACTCCATGGAGGGGGCGTCCAGGGAGTCGTGATCGCGCCTCTGACTTGATTTTACTTTGAAGAGAGAATAATAATTCCTGCTTTCCTGGAGCATTTCAGTGTGCTTACTATTATTATATTGCTGTTATCGTTTAAAGAGCTGCGGCCTTATCCCTTTTAAATGGCTTTTCCATAGTTTATATTGTATGAAGGTAGAAAGCACTAAAAGCATCATCATCGTTTGGCTCGGAAAATCGATGCGCTCCGAAAAAGCATGAGAGGGAATGTTCATTTCCCAGGTGCAGCCCTCGGAGCGGCTTTCTCACTCCAGGTCCGGGCACTGCATTGGCGGTGCCCTCTGGGCTGACAGTTAAAGCAAAGCTTCAAGACGCTGTATTTGCAGGGTTCACCCGACACCCACGCTTGCCGTGTGCCGTGTGCGTGTGTCTGTCCAGCGTGTCTCGGGCCGCGTCCGAAGGCACCGACAGTCCCTCTTATTCCGAGGAAGCCGTCCTCCGGGTGGCTCCTGTTTTGTTTATCTGTTGCTTCCTGGCCTGCCCCCTCCTTCGGGGAATCGTGTTTGCTAGTGACAGGCCTGTTTGTTTGCTCAGAGCTGAGATTCCTGCGCAGGAAGGAACTAGTGGAACACGTCACGCCGACCAGGCACTATCTTGACTGGCTTTCAATGCACATGTGACCGTTGGTTTGTATTGATGCATCTGACCTTCTGACGGTCCAGTGCCGAGCCACTTCCTTAATGGCTTTCCTCTGAGCGCCTGCCCGGGGCCAGATCTGGTGTGTGACATCCGCAGGCGTGTCTGACCCTGACTCCTCCTGCCTCCGCCTGCAAGGCCGGCTCAGTAAACAGCGCACACGCTCTCCTGGGCCCGAGCGCGCATGCGGCCTGGGAATGTGTGTCTACCCACCATGGCGTTTTATAAAGCACCGTACTTGGGAGGTGACGGCTGCTGGTGATGTCACATCAGAAAAACAATCACAGCATTTGGTTTCATGGGTCTTTCTTCCAGTCCAACTTTTATAGAGGAACAGGGCACTGAGGGCTGGGTCAGAGGTCAAGGTCACCATGAATCCGCTTTCCCACTGGAAAAGGAAGACCGGCTGTACAGCCATGGGCAGTGGCACGTCTGTGGACGGCGGAGATGGCTGGGAGTGGATGTGTGTCTACGGTTGTCAACTCCTCATTAATTGGAGGCCCACGGACCCGATTGCTATTTCAAATCACTTGGAAATGACACATGTCTGAAAAGCAAACTTACACCTTGGATTGTATACAGGTCACGTTACAACATTAGGCCATTGTATTTGGGGGCGAGACGTTTCCTATGCACAAAACAGAATTAGGGGAGACTTTGCGTTCACGGTGGCTTCCGTAATTAGTTCCTGTCAACTATGATTTCTCAGGTTAATGTCTTCCAGGCTGTGTGCTGTGCAAATAGTAAAGTTATACATCCTTTCAAATGTTTAATTTACTATAGAAATCCTTAATATTAATGCAATAAAGTATTTCAAGTAAGTTACTTGGAACTATGAGTTGTAAGGCAAATAGATTTTATTATTATTATAAAAATTCTTTTTATTATTATTTTCTTCATGCCCAGCTGGCATGGCTCAGAGGTTGAGCGTTGACCTATGAACCAGGAGGTCACCATTCAATTCCTGGTCAGGGCACATGCCTAGGTTTCGGTCTCAGTCCCTTGTAGGGGACAGGCAGGAGGCAGCCTATCAGTGATTCTCTCTCATCATTGATGTTTCTATCTCGCTCTCCCTCTTCCTTCCTCTCTGAAATAAATAGAAATATATTTTTTAAAAAAAGAAATCAGCAAAGATAGACACGTTATTTATTTAACAGATCCAGGTGTTGGTCAAGTCTGCACCTGGGCCAGGTGCCAGGGACACTCCGGTCTGGCAGTCACGGCCCCTTGTCCTCAAGAAGCTGCTACCCGAGGAGATTTCCCAAGGCTCCCAGGACACTGCCCCGGTGCCGGCCAGGCGTGGCGAGGGGCGTAGCCTGCAGCAGGCATCCGAGGGGTGCGAGGAGCACAGACATTTCCCACCGTTTTGGCCACGCGGACTCTTTTCTCCACGACGTTCCTGAGCCTCTCGGTCTTGAGTCCAGCTTCTTAACCTGGGTCTCTTGGGAGTTTTCGGCCAGAATCCTGAGGGTCTGTAAGTGTAGCCGGGAAAAAGCGTGCACCTTTCTTTCCATATAATTGGCTTCCTTTATATTCCGTATCCCTCATGCCTTAAGATTGCTTTAGAATTCATGTTTTAATTTATCCACAGTAGCATCCACTAGCGTTCGGCGTCCAGTTCATGCGTCTGGACAAAGGCAGGGAGCTGTGTGCCCAGCACCATCATCAAGAGGGACAAGGGCTGTCCCCGCCCCAAAGCAGATTCTCTCTGCTGCGACTTCGAGGTCAGGCCCTCCAAGCCCACTGCTGGCCCCAGCAGCCGTGGGTCTGCTCTCCATCCGGGAGTTTCGCCTTTCCTGCCGTGTCGTGTAAATAGGATCGCGTACCACGGAGCCTTTGCGTCTGGCTTCGGTCACTCGGCGTGCGGACCTCAGAAGCATTCTTGGGGTGGTGTGAGTCACCAGTGCATCCGCTTTTGTCGCTGCCCAGTGTTCCATTGTAGGGATGTTCCACCGTGTGCGTAGCCCTCCCCAGTTAGGGGCCATTGGGGAGTTTCCAGTTTGGGGCACTTACAAATAAAACGGCTATAATATACCTATGTAGGTGTTTGTGTGAACTTAGGTTCTCTTACATGTTAAGTATATTTAACTTCCTAAGAAATTCCCAAACCATTTTCCGTAGCGGTGTGCCCTTTGCTTTCCCACAGCAGCCTGTGCGTGTCCCAGTTGCTCTGCATCCTTGCCCACATTTAATATCGTCGGTTTTCTCCTTTTCTAATTTTTGCCATTTGTATAGGCGTCTAGTATCTCATTGCAGTTTTAATTTGCATCTCCCCGGGGACTAATGGTGTTGAGCACCTTTTCGTGTGCTAATTGGCCAACTGTCCCTCTTCTTTGGTAGTGTCTGCTCCAGTCTCTTTGTCCGTTTCAAAAACCGGGTTGTTGGTTCTGTTATATTTTATTGCGCAGAATTAACAGCCTGATTTTGAGGATAAGCTTCACTGATGGCCAACGGGACCCACGTCACCAAAACGGTTAAGAGCCCTCGGGAGACACACTAGCTGTAGGACATCTTTATTCTTGAGATGCTTGCCTTTCCTGTGTCCGGTCCGCCCTGCTCAGAGACCGCCACGCACCCTTGCCAGGGCAGCAGCTTCCCCGAGAGAGAGCGTGCCGCCACCCCATCATTCCTTCTTCCTGTTCTGTGTACATGGACCGGGATTTCAGAGCCTCGCCCTGCAGTGTGGGCGGGATTCCGTATGCCTCCCTCCCCTTCTCTCTCTTCTATTTTTATTTAGGAAATTCTTTGGCGGTCTTTGATTTTTTACCCAAGTGGGAGGGCTCCTTCTTTGCAGGAAGACATGTGACCAGCCTATCTAGGCAGACGGGCCTATCCCCCTTTAGAGGTAGGAGCTTTCTTAACACAGGATGAAAACAGGACTGCATGTTTGATTGTCGTCTGGGGTTAGCAACACTGTGGGTTGACATATTCCTTTGTCCTGGTTTCTGACTTTTTATCACAGTTCTTCATCAGAACTCATTTCCAACAAAAATGCTTTTAATCTATTTGAGATATGTATATATTTAAAATATTTTTTATTTCAGAGAAGAAGGGAAAGAGAAAAACATCAGTGATGAGAGAGAATCATCGATTGGCTGCCTCCTGCACGCCCCACACTGGGGATTGAGCCCGCAACCTGGGCATGTGCACTGACAGGGAATGGAATGCGACCTCCTGGCTCCTAGATCGATGCTCAGCCACTGACTGAGCCAGGCCACCCGGGCTGAGATATATATTTTAAGTCTCTTGTCAACCTTTGTGAAGGGGCAGCTAAATTTTTATTTAGTCATAACGGAAGCTGTGAGTCAGGTTTCAGTACACTCTTTAATGGTCACCATTTTTAGGAACGATAATGCTTATTTCTGATCAATATATATGAGTTTTGTTTTGTGCTTCTCCTGTTTAGGAGCATAAGGAAGACTATAAGGTATAGATGTCTTGCTATAACATTTTTATTTTAATTCAATGAAAGCCCTTACTGGGGACTCCTGTATTTCCACCAGAAAGGGAAAACAATAAAAAAGAAAAGTAAACGTAATATTTATATTGAAAATGAATTTGCCCCCCTAAGGTAGGGCCACAGTGCGCAGCTCTGCCCTGTGTTAATCATTGCTTTCCAGAATGTGCCTTGGTGATAACGAGGTGCCCTGGATTGTATGTTCAGCACCCTAGGGCCAAGCATATGCAAATGCATGTTAAGTGCTGATGGTGTGGGGAATTGGAGACCTTGAGAAAGATTCTTAGCTTCTAGCTGTGTGTCGTCTCCAAAAACCACGTAGATCTACGCAGGGAAAAGATCAGAAAAGCATTGGGAAGGTCTGCTGTGGGGTCCCCGACGGTCTGCGAAGGTCACGTGGGCCCGTCACCGAGGCTTCGGTTTCCTAGTGTCCACCCTCCGGCCCGGCCCTGAGGCCACAGAGCGAGAGGGTGGGAAGAGGTGCTTTTGCTCACCTGCACACGTGGGTGCTCGGGGCCTCCTGTCGCTCACCTGCATCAGTCTCCTATTGCTCCTGTGACAAACTCCCCAAACACTTCCAGCTTAAAGCCTCACCCGTTTCTAACCCCACAGTTTCCCTGCGTCAGACGGGTCACAGCTTTGTCCGTGTCTCCTCGCTGGGTCTCTGCTCAGAGTCTCGCAGGGTGGAATCGGTGTGTCTGTGCTCCTTGCTGGAGGCTCTGGGACGAATCCAATTCCAAGGTCATGCTGGTGAGGTCCCTGTTTCCATTCTGGCTGTCGGCGGGGGGTGGTCCTCAGCTTCTAGACACCCCTGTTCCTTGGCTCCTGGCCCCCTCCTCCCCCTGCACAGCCAGCAGCGGTGGGTGGAGTCCGCCTCTTGCTTTGAATAGCTCCGCCCTCCCTCCTGCCACCCTTCCCACTCCTCTGTGCCTCCGTGACTGTGTGGGGCCACCGACAATCCAGGACCATCTCCCTGTTCTAAAGTCAGCTGATTAGCAACCTTAATGCCATCTGCAGAGTCCCTTCCCAGCAGCACGCGGGGTCGTGTGCGGTGGAGAAAGCTGAGAGGTGGGGTTCTTGGGGGACAGTTTTAGAATTCCGCCTGCCCCCCTCTGCACACACATTAACTGCAGGGTGATCAAACCCAGGGTCTCCTGCCTCCCGTCTGCGGCGGGGGGATGTTCCGGGTCCGAGACGGTACCTGCTGGGAAGTTCTGGGAGGTTCCCCGTTCGGCGTTTACACCTGGCGGACTGCATGATGCATGTCTTTAGGGAAACGCTTTACCTAAATAAAGATGATTTTCCTCTTTCCTGAAAACATGGCCACCTGCCACACTGTGGATGGGAATGAGGGCCTGTTTATACCGTGGGCCAAATTAAATTCTGGGAAAAGTCTCAGGCACGACAGACAAAAGCACGCTCCACCGTATGGCATCGTTTCAGTTTCCTAGGAATCCCCTTGCGAACATCATCACAAATTGATGCTGAAAAGCCATTTAATTGTGCTGTGAAGACGGTGCCCTGGCATTTCCCAGAGAAAGTGATCCTCCAGGGGCTGCCCAGGGTCGCCTCCCTCTCCTGGGAAGACGGATCTTCCCCGTGGGGTGGGAGGGTTGGGATTCCCTCTTCTCTCCGCAGCCCCCCACTCCTCCAGGATGGCCCTTTTTAGGCTGAACTGGACACCTGCTAGTTAAACAATGAGAGAGAGAGAGAGAGAGAGAGAGAGAGAGAGAGAGAGAGATATTGAGAGATTCCAGTGAATTCTGGGGCCATCATAGATGAAGGCTCTTTGCAGGGGACAATCTTGAAATCAGCAGGGAAGATGCGGTTCCACTCCCCCTTTCCCTCAGCGCCACCGCGGGTCATTGAGAGCCGGCGGCGCCGCAGACCCACTCTGGGCTCGCTGGTGCCGGGGACTGACCGTGGAGAGCCGAGTGTGACCGCGGCTGAGACGATGTTCTTGTCCTTCACGGTGTGAGGGCGTGAATTTGCTTTAGGGCGAGAGCCACACGCACTTGCCTTTGGACACGGCTGTGAAATCCACCCTTCAAGAAAGGAGATGCTGTCTGCCAGCTGAGCTCGGCTGTCCCCCCAAACGGACAGCCCTCATCTCCGTGGGGGGCAGCTGGGCGATGGCTCAGTCCCAGATGCTGCGCGCTCCCCGCGGGTGGGAGTGGACGGGCGCAGGGTCCCACGCCTCCCTGGCTCAGCCTGGCTGAGCAAACCTGAGGCTGGTGTCCTGACCCCCAGGAGCCCCTCTCCGGCTCCTGGAGGCTCGGCTCAGCGCGGTTCCCGCGGCACCTGTGCTGCAGTCAATGGGCTGCTCGTTTCTAATTCCGCTTCCGTTTAGAATGACCGAGTCGCAGGCAATAGGGTGAAGGCCTGGCGGGGGGCGGGGTGGGCAGAAGGGGTCGATGCGGGAAAAAGAGGACACATGTAATACTTTCAACAATAAAGATTTAATTTAAAGAAATTTTTAAAAAGCTTAAAAGTTTTTAAAATGACCAAGCGTTCGTCACTGGCAGCCTTTCGAGGCCATGAATGCTGACCCCCCGGCCAGGGGCCAGGGACGCGGCTGCCTGGGCCGCAGCGGAGGGATGGATCTGAGACCCCCCTCCCCTCCTGCATATCCTCCCCGGCACGTTCTCCTGCAGACGCCGCTCTGGACTTTCATTCCCGAAAATGCTCTGGGTGCCAGGCAGCCGCTGCCCTCAGAAGGGGCCCAGCACGTGCCCGGGGAATGGAGAAATGAAGGGCTTCCCCCGTGAGCCGAGCAGAGCATTGAGCTGTGGAGCACTGCGCTGGCAAAGGCAGGGCTCTCTCTGGAGGAACAGGAGAACCGTGTGCTATGGAAGCAGAGGTGGGGCGGGACGGAAAGAGCCGAGTGAGGGGGTGAGAGGTCAAGGTCAGCCGCTGAAAGCTGGAGAGGGTGCTCCGATTAACGTCAGATGAAACATCCCTTCCAACCTGAACCCTCCGCCGCCTCCCTCCCTTCCCCGGGTTCCTGGGCAGCTGCCATTCAGCAGTTGTGGGGGGACACGTACCGCCCGTTCAGTGCTGGATGCTGGCACAGCAGCCCTGGGCAGAGTCACAAACACGCGCCAGGCAGGTGGGGTCCTTGGACCAGAAGAGCTGGGTGGGCCTGAGCCGGGAGGAGAAGGACCTGCCCCGGCCACAGGGGGCGCCCTGCTCAGGGTGCGCCCAGGCCAATGCAGAGAATGCAGCCCAGGGGACATATCTTCTGATTTTTTCCAGGAGAGGCTGGGCATCAAGCTATTTCTGTGAGACGTACAATTTTAAAATGTGAACAACTGCACATACATATATACACACACGTGCACGTGTGTGTGCGCATGCACTTCTTTTATTTTAATGTCTTTTTTTACACCTGGTGAGTTGAACGGGATACGTTTCCTGGTTTCCTGGCTGCATTTGCTCTCTGGGCAGTGAGCTTCCCCCCGGATTAATGCATTTCTGGTTCATTTCTCTACTCCCATCCCTGCCCTTTCTACACCCCAGCTCGACCCCTCCATCTCACTAGGACACACGCCAGTCCCCATGGCACTGCCGAAGGCTCTGTGTCTACGTCCAGGCTCCCTTCGCTCATGGACGCAGGTCCCAGCGCCCTCAGCTTCAGCCGGGTGATTCGCAGCACGGGGAACAGGCCAGGCGGCCGGGCGGCCCAGGCTTCCTCAGGGCCCGTGCAGGGTCACCGTGAGAATGTCACGCTCTGACCTCACCAGCGCAGCCCAGGCTGTGTCACCAGTGGAGAAAAAGGCAAAGAAAATAGGCAAAGGTGAGCGACTTGTTATATCTCGCAGAAATGAATGAGGTCAGCATGGGCCCAATGCAGGCCAGCTCTCCTGCAGCCAATCAGGCCAGCTCTCCTGCAGCCAATCAGGAGGCTTGAGGACCCATCCTCCGCGGCCCGGCCCCAAACACTTGCTGCCTTGAATGGTTGGAAGCTCCTGGGCAGGTGCCCGATTTCATTTTCTCAGGCCCTGGAATTGGAGGCCTCAGTACCATGTTATTCGGGGAGGAGGGAGGGTGTGTGTGTGTGTGTGGCGCGGGGGGTGGGGTGGGGGGGGGGGTCAGCACTTCGCACAGGGCTTTTGTCTGTCCTCCCCTGACTTTTACTTCCAGGCTCCCCCAGCCCACATCGGCCAGTCGACAGGCGGCTGGGAGTGGCCGTGCCCAGAGCTGGGCCTGCCCGCTGTAGGCGGGGGGCAGTGTGGGCTGGGAGGCACCCCTGCTCAGCACGTGCGGGGTCCGTGCTGCTGTGCGATGTTGTTGGACATGGAGCTGGGATTAGACAATGTTGTCTGTGCTTCGCCTGAGACACGGAGACGGGGCAGAGCAGGGTGATGCGGAGCTGGCCGGTGGCCACGGAGAAGCTCCCAGCGTGGACAGCAGTGGGGACCGCTTCCCTGTCCAGCCCCGTGCACATGCTCCCCGGCTTTCAGCTCCGCGTCCCTGGGCCTTGGTGCTCCCCGCTCTGCTCTGGCCCCTGTTTGGGGGGGCCTTTCTCTCAACAAACGTCAGCAGCACTGAGTGCCACCGGCTGCAGAGGAAGTGAGTGTGGACGCCGTGTGTGGCCTCCTCCGCCGGAACCGCGTTTGTCAACAAGCAGACTCACTGTTGTGACACAGCCTCGGGAAGGGCCCTGTGTCCCCAGGACGGCCCCGGGGCCCGCGAGAGTGAGGCGTTTGGCCTGAGAATGGGTTTCTTTTCCTTCCGCAAGATTCGTCACCCCTCCCTCCTCACCTGACCGATGAAATGCATTCTCTGTTCTATTCGTAACCCTTGCTGACCCCTGGAGGTGGTCGCCATTGGTGGGTTCTGGCCTTGCTGACCCCTGGAGGTGGTCGCCATTGGTGGGTTCTGGCCTTGCTGACCCCTGGAGGCGGTTGCCATTGGTGGGTTCTGGCCTTGCTGACCCCTGGAGGTGGTCGCCATTGGTGGGTTCCGGCCTTGCTGTCCCCTGGAGGTGGTCGCCACTGGTGGGTTCCCCCCTGACCCTACACTGTAGTTGAAGATGAGAGGAAGGAAATTGCCGGTCAGAGCACCTGCTGGACCCGGTGTGACTGCGACGTCCACCCTGGAGGCTCCGCAGGTTCCGGAGAGGCCAGGTGTGCGTGAGGCTTCGCCTCGAGGGGCAGGTGGCCCAACACAGATGGCAGCGACCTGGGAGGTGGCTGGAGGTGTGGGCCAGTTGGCACCCGACAGAGCAACACCTGGTGAATCCAACAGAGGCTGGGCAGGGCCGTAAAGCAACGCCGTCCTTCTTCTGGGTCGTCCCTTCATAGTCGGGGGGGGGGGGGGGAGAGGCAGGCTCCTGTGTGTGAAGTGGGGTCCTTCTCACTCAGAGTCCATAGTCTACATCAGGGTTCATGCCACAGTTCACTCAATACCATATTTGGCAAATGTATATGTGATGGAGCGAATCCTCAGAAAATGCCCTAAAAGTTTTCTATCCTCTACCAATTCATTCCCCCTCCCTCCTGACCCCTGGTAACCACTGATCGTTTCTACGGTCTCCTTTGTCTTTTCCAGAATGTCACATACACATGTGTGCCTTTTTGGATTGGATTCTCTCACTTAGTCATATCCATTTGCAGTTGCTCCATGCATTGTCATGGCTCAATAGCGCATTTCTCTTTAGTGCTGATCTTAGTGGGGAAGCATCTAGTTTCTCTCTACTAAGTATTGTGCTAGCTATAGCTTTTTTGGAAGATGTTCTTTATTTTTTTAAAATATATTTTATTGATTTTTTTTACAGAGAGGAAGGGAGAGGGATAGAGAGTTAGAAACATCGACGAGAGAGAAACATCATCAATCAGCTGCCTCCTGCACACCCTCTACTGGGGATGTGCCCGCAACCAAGGTACATGCCCTTGACCGGAATCGAACCTGGGAACCTTCAATCCGCAGGCCGACGCTCTATCCACTGAGCCAAACCGGTTAGGGCTGGAAGATGTTCTTTGTAATGTTAAGGGAATTCCACTCTATTCTTAGTTTGCTGAGATTTTTATCATAAATAGGTGTTGGATGTTGTCAGATGGTTTTTCCTGTTTCTATTGATGTGATCATGGATGTTTCTTCTTTGGCATGTTGATGTGATGAGTTACAGTAATTGATTTTCATATGTTGAGCCAGCTTTGCATACCTGGAATAAATACCACTTAGTCATTGTGTATAATTCTTTTCATACATTGCTATGCTTGATTCACTGATATTTGGTTGAGGATGTTTACATCTGTGTTCATGAGGGAAATTGGCCCATAGATTTTTTGTGATGTCTTTGTCTGATTTTGGTATTAGGGTAATGCTGCCCTCACGGAATAAATTAGGAAACATTTCCTCTGTCTCTGTCTTCCCAGAGAGATTGTAGAGAGTTGGAATAATTTTTTTCTTAAAGTTGGGTAGAATTCACCAGTGACTCGTCTTTGCCTGGTACTTTCTGTTTTAGAAGGTTATTAATTTTTTATTCAACTTCTTTAATAGATACAGTCCTATTCAACTTGTCTAGTCCTCTATTTTTTAAAAAAGAGAAATCCAGGTTAACTACAGTTTGGGGCCTGAGTGAAACAGGAAAAGACAGCGCAGGTGTCCTAAAAGGTACCGTCCATGCATTCACTCACTCATTCATTCATTCATTCATTCCTGAATTTGCAAGGAAAGTGATTGCCACGCAGATTAGAAGCATTAAGTTTATTACTGGGAAGATGTCTGTATTAACACATTGCGTACCGCATAGAAATCTCTAAGACATACGCCAGGGACCGCACGTTTTTGGGCAAACTGCACGTTATTTAAATCATCATAATGCACTTTAGGTGTTGTTTTTCAATAATTATAACATTTTTATTTACGAAAACAATTAAACAATTAAAGTTCCTAGTACTTTTTTAACGTATGGTACTACGTAAAACATTTTCCCCTATGAAGAGGGACCAAACAATTTACATAAGTATCTAGATTCGCTCCTTTTCCATGGGCGTGAAAAGCGAGAACACTCGTGAGCGGTCCTTAACAGATGGCGTGCGAAACACGAGAAAACTCCTGAGCGGTACGCAATGTGTTAAAGGCCACACTTTTCAAATGGCCTGAAGCGCTTTCTTCGTTGTGGTTTAAGGTGTGCCTCCTCTGTGAGCGCGTAGCCAAGATTTCTTTTTTTTTTCACTCTTGTTCTTATTTTTTTTAAATATATTTTTTTGTTTTCAGAGAGGAAGTGAGAGGGAGAGAGAGTTAGAAACATCAATGATGAGAGCGAATCATGGATTGGCTGCCTCCTGCAGGCCCCCCACTGGGGGTTGCACGTGCCCTGACCGGGAATTGAACCGTGACCCCCTGGTTCATAGGTCGATGCTCAACCACTGAGCCACACCAGCCCGGCTTGTTTTTATTCTTATTTCCCTGCTAACGGACGCTGAATCTTGAACGTAACCAGCCTTGCAGTGGCCAGGAGGAAGTCTTGTTAGCTGGATGCTATTTTCATACTTTCTAGGTTCCATTTTTCCAACCGGTTAGGTTACTCCCCACACTCTGTCCCAGTGATGACCGGATTCTTTACAGACAGTCAAGACCCTGCATCCATGTGACCCAAGGATACAGGCTTCTTATCTGCTCTTTCCAAAGGTCCTTCATCAGCTTCTCCTGGCCCCGGGCCTGCCTCCATGCCTTGGCCCCGATTCTCACCTTGTGCTTCTGCACCTGTCAGAGCTGTTGTGGCTCCGTGGGGTCTCACCCCCAACTTCACCTGGTCCCCTCTGACCCTGAGCTCCTGGAGACACACACACACACTCGTCTAGTCACAGCTTCGCTTGGAGTCCCCAGACCTGCAGTAGGTCCCGTCAATGCGTGTACTTGTGAGTTTGCCATTGTCCAGGTGTCACCAGAATTCATGACCATGTAGCTCCATGAGCCCCCACATGGGCGACTTTCTCTGACAGAGAAACAAGGGGTCCCCGCTCGCCCCCCTCTGCTGCGAGCGTGCATTCAGCCGGTGCCAACGTGCTGGCCTCTGAAGCGGAGCTGTGGGTGTGGGGAGTCCCCCCCCACACACGTGCCCGGCCTGTGTGTGGCCTTCTTCGGGGCATAGAAGTGCTTTCTTCAGTGCCCACAGGCGAGGACGCTCAGGCATTCAGGGGCGACCCCAGCTGCAGCCTCGTTCTCCCCGTCGGCGGTGACAGCCTCTCCTTTGGCGGGAGGTGAGGGAACAGTGCGGGCCTGTGCGGAGCTGCTGGCAGGCGCCACGTGAATGAAAATGCTTCCTTCCCCAGCGGCCTCTCTGGGCAGCGAGGCCGGGGGAGGTGTGACCAGGGTCCGTTCAGCCGCCTCGGGGCGCCCTCCCCCCCAGACGCCTGGGGAGCCTGTGGCCTCAGCGCCCCCGCCCCCCTCCCTGTTTCTCGGGATCCTTGGAAGGTCGGGCGCCTGATTCCAGGTTTCGGTTCAGAGTGGATTCCGTGGTGGGTGTGTCACTGCCACACGACGTGGGTGTCACTCCTACGGAGCTTCTGAAATTGGAACTTCCGTTCTGACATTTTTATCACCATCCAATGGCAGGAAGTGGATGCTGCCTCCCTGAGGTTTTACCCTAAATGTCGGAGCCGGGCAGGGACCCTCACACACACACAAGGGAAGCGCTTCAGTCAGTAATCCCCATGGTGACTAACAGAGCACGCCCCCCCCCTCCTTTCTGTGGCTATTTTAAGCCCCTAAATGGATTTGCACCCCGTGGAAATGTGCGAGAAGTGTGGATGGCCCTGGCCCATTTGGCTCAGTGGCTAGAGCTTCAGCCGCGGACTGAAGGGTCCCGGGTTCGATTCCAGTCAAGGGCACGTACGTTGGTTGTGCGAGGTGCTTCCCCCCAAAACCTGCCCTGACGGCTGCAGCCCCCCAGCCCTTGTTTGTCAAGCCCACAGAGTGGAAGCCAGTGACAGAGGGGGGTCGGCGGCTGTGGTTTCCAGCTCCGCCCCTTACTGACCGCGTGACTCCGGCAGCTGGCTTCAGGTCCTGGCGCCCACGTCCGTGGATTGATCTCCTCGGCATCACAGTTTCCCAGCATTCTTTCTGCTTCGCTGTAACTGCATGTCCTCCCGGACTCGATCTCAGTGAGGACGCGTGACAGGCTCAGACCCTCAGGTATCACGCATTCCCATCAAGGAAAGGAAAGGTCATCACGGGTAGATGGGCCCCTGGCTGCAGTGTGGCCAGCGTGGCGCCCGGCAGACCATCAGTGCTGCTCTGACTCCTGGGCACATGGCTCCCCCCACCCCCCACCCCCGCCACGCCCGCCCCTCGCCTGGGCTCAGGGACTCACCTTCCGAGTTCACAGGCTCCTTCACACACACTGTGTCCTCGGATCAACCTCTGAAGCTGCCCGTGACCTCGTGTGCAGAGGACACTGGAGTCCAGGGAGGATGCCGGGCCTGCCCAAGGTCACCAGCTAGCAAGGTCACCAGCCTGCCGCGGGGGCAGCGAGCAGGGCTCTGGCTTGGGGAGCACCCACTCCTTGCCTTCCTCGCTCCCTCGGACTTGGATTACTGGGCAGACTCCTGGCCAACCTGAGGCAGGTGAGGACCTGGGGTGCCCCCCCCCCCGAATCTGAGACCCACACCCGCCCCCTCTGACATCTGCATGTTGGTTGACCCAAAAGCCTGGGATGATGCAGACCGTGCAAGCTGCTCAAATCCACACATTCTAAGATGATTCCTTGAGTTTGCTCAGTGGTTAGAGCATTGGCTTTTTGGACTGAAGGGCCCCGGGTTTTCGGGGGGTGTGCAGGAGGCAGCCAATCGATGCCTCTCTCTTACATCGATGTTTCTCTCTCTCTGTGCCTCTCCCCTTCCCTTCCACTCTCTAAAAATCAATGGAAAATATTCCCAAGTGAGGATTAGGAAAAAAAGAAAGAAAACCATTTTCCTTGAGAATGCTGAGCGCACCGCCCCCCCCCACTCCGCCCCCCGGGAAGAGGACGGCTGACCGTTGCAGGTGGACGGACAGACTGCCAGCAGACATCGCGCGCCTGTGGCCAGGGCCTGCCCAGAACGGGGCCGCATGTCTGTGCTGTAACTCGGTTTTGTTCCCAGGGCCTTCCAGCGTTCCCCCTGATGGAGGAGAGAGCAGGACAAGGCCAGGGGCGGGAGGATAGGCACTTGTCCGCCTGTGGACACTTCTTTTTATTATTATTATATTATTATTATTTTAATCCTCATCTGAGGATGTGTGTTTTGTTTGTTTGTCTTAGAGAGAGAGAGGAAGACAGAAACATCCACCTGTTACTCAGTTGCCTTCCTCACGCGCCCCTACCAGGGGCTGAACCCGCCACGAAGCCTGG
The DNA here is from genome assembly GCF_000147115.1 of Myotis lucifugus. NCBI lineage: Eukaryota > Metazoa > Chordata > Mammalia > Chiroptera > Vespertilionidae > Myotis > Myotis lucifugus. The sequence goes on from NW_005871495.1 coordinate 39,449, forward strand.
GGCCATGTCTGTGCACAGCTCAGTGATGCGTGCACCCGGCTCACCTTTCCCCGTGAGCTCCCTGCTCAGTGGAGACACTCGGCTTTTCTCTTTCAGGCAGCAGGACACAGGTGATGCTCAGGCAGGTCCCCCCTACCTCCCCCCATTTTAGAACCAGCCTCCTCTTCCTGCATCTAACACAGATTCTTAGCAGAGAACTGATGGGTCAGACCCGCCGTTAGGTGGAGGGAATCGTTAAGCCAAAATATTGAGGCAGGTCGGACTCACCCCTTCGCCGTTTGTCCGGGGTTGGTGGTAACTGGCATTTAATTAACAGCATCAGTTGTTATTTCTAAATTAAGAAGCACAATATGAGTTTCCTCTCATTCTGGGTCCAGGGGAATACTGGGCCTCCTGAATAATTACTTGATGCCGTGGCTCATCCGCGAGGTGGCCGTGGGGACCGTGGCTTCGCCCTGGGCCTCTGCAGCTGCTGGTGCTCACAGCTGAGGGTAAGGACAGTCACCAGCCCAGCCCTGCACACGCAGGCTCAGGGGCTCCTGGTGAGCAGCCGGGGTGGGGCATTTCAAACTGACGCTCTGGAAAAGGACACCTACGAAGTCGGTTCACTGCCTGAGGATTAGAGGGAAATCGTTTTCTCTGAGGCTCGGGGAACATTTATTAGAAGAAAAACGTCTCCTGAATCAGGTTTAGAGTGGAGTCACCATGAGCATCGTGCGCCCTAGAAGCCCGGCCTGGGGACCTTTCACAGCGCCACCCCAGTGGGAGGAGTGAAGCAGGCCTTGCTCTCCAGAAACGCTCCCGGCTCGGCCCCATTCACCCAGGCGGGGTGAGGAGAGACAGTGTCAGGTAGAGTGTGATCAAGGCGCTGGCCCAGGTCAGCAAGGAGGCACAGGGCCTGCAGACAGAGCAGTACCTGGGTGAGGTCGCTGCCACCTGAGTTGCTCCTCTAGCCCACCTCTCTCCTGCCCGGCCCAGGCGGTGGAGACACTCAGGTGTGTTCAGGCTTGGTCACCAGGGCCCTCCATACGGGCGCCGACCTCGAGGGTGACTGAGATTTAGAGAATCGCCCGGAAGGAGAGAATGGTCCTCGGGCGTGTTTGGGCAGCAGCAGGTTTCGGAGTCACAGCATTTTTGCTCCCAGTTGACGGCACCATGACCTCACTCACCCGTCAGCCCAGGGCTCCGGACGCCTCCCGGGCCAGGCCCTGTTCCATGCTCATGGCCATTTCTCTCTGGTGTTAATGGCCCTGTGTGTGCTATAAAATTACAGCTCGGCGCGGGTGGAGCAGTTCCGGCGGGTGATTCTAGGTGCTGGAGTCGGGTTTTGTTCTTTGCAAGGCTGGGCCGCACAGTGATGTGGTCTTTCCTTATCTGGTGAGGGATCCGGACCAGACCCTGCAGCGAGGCCACTTCCTGTAGGAGCACCACCCCAGCCACTGCCTGGCCTGGCCTCCCCACCCCCAGCCACCCCCAGCCACTGCCTGGCCTGGCTTCCCTGCCCCCAGCCACCCCCAGCCACCACCTGGCCTGGCTTCCCTGCCCCCAGCCACCCCCAGCCACCCCCTGGCCTGGCCTCCCGGCCCCCAGGGTGGATTTCCTCTGCTCTGTGCCCTCACACCACCTCTCTACGGTGCAGCTGGGCATCCTCCCGGGTCTGGTCTCTGGAAGCCAGTGATGGTGCCTGTGTGCCGGCCAGCTGGCCCAGGCCTCTGTGAGCCAGGCCACTCCCGCCCACTCACCACCTCCTTTCCAGGTCTTTCTGGCGCACAGACCACAGGGGAGCCCTTTCTAGAGTTAGGAGTTCTCCAGGGGCAACGTCGCCCTGAACAGGCTGAGCCCCACCACGAAGGTGGAGAATGACAGGGGAATTCTCTTAGGGGAAAGGAGACGGACAAATGTCACGGCAGTGTGGGCTGGATTCCCTCGTGGGCTCCCCCGTTCGGCCCAGCCACGCGGGGTCTCAGCGACCCGGGCCTAGGGTCCCCACTGCCCATTGCCTTGCTCTGTGCGACACTAATCAAGTCTCAGTCTTATCTTCAAGATGGGACTCAAACTTTTCCAGCCGGTGTGGCTCAGTGGTGAGTGTTGACCTATGAACCAGGAGGTCACGGTTCAATTCCCAGTCAGGGCACATGCCCAGGTTGTGGGCTCAATGCCTAGTGTGGGATGTGCAGGAAGCAGCGGATCAATGATTCTCTCTCATCATTGATGTTTCTGGCTCTCTCTCCCTCTCCCTTCCTCTCTGAGATCAAGAAAAATATATTTAAAACATAAAAATAAAATTTTAAAAAATGGGACTCAACCAGCGTGGGCTGTGGGCTGTGCACTGTGGTCGAGACAACATCAGCGGCCGCCGAGGCACTTGACCGACCATCAGTCTAATAGCTTCTCTGCTTCCCATTTTGGAGGACGGTGCTGCCCCAGTAAGACCAGGGGCCTCTCCGTTGGGGAAGGACACTGTGCAAGCTCCTCGGTGCCGCCCCTCCCCCTCCAGGAGCCGAGTGTCCCCGGGCCCACCTTCCCCTCCCCCATTTCAGAATGTGCTCATTTCTCCTTTTTCAACGTCTCGCTCCATCGTGTGCAGCCATCTGCACCAGGGCCCGGCTGGCGTGAGCGGGTCCTCTGCCTGGTGGTTTTTCTTGACTTCTCTACTGAGAGAAGCTGCCGCCTGTGGTTTCACGCTGACATGTGTGAGCCCCAAGCCCATACCATGTGTGATCTATTTGTAGAGCCCGTGGTTCCATGTATTCTCGCTTTGTTTAACAAAATAAAACGGGGGATGGGGAGGTAGAAGAGGGCAGAGGGGGGCTAGATTGGGATGGAAGGAGACTTGGCGTGGGGTGGTGGACACACAACACTGTGTACAGATGACGTGTTATGGAATTGTACCCCTGAAACCTATATAATTTTATTCACCAAAGTCGCCCCACTACATTCGATAAAAAAGAGAGAAAATGGAAACAGCACAGCATGAGTTCAAGGTTTAATTTCAAAGTATGGGTTGTGTTTGATTGCGAGGTGCTCGATGGTGCTCGTTCCTCCATTCAGCCGGCGTGGACAGGGTGCCCATCTGGGTCTCACGCGACTGGGGTTTTCCTTGGGGTTTGCAGTCTGGCTTGACTCAAGCCTGCAGCCCTGCTTCTGCATGTGATAGGCGTCTGCTTGTCACTGGTCTTCTTGCATGCTAACATGACTCAGCATTCCATGCTGACGTGACTCGGCGTTGTGTTGTGTGGAAGGTCGTTTTTAGCATTTCTAGGGATCCTGAAACAGGAAGGGTTCCTTCCGCTCCGGCCTTGTCCCATGCTTGGTCCCAGGCAGACACCACAAATCACTCTCTCCAGCATCTTCCCGGATTCTTTCTGGGGGGTCGGTAGGGGTAGGCTCTATAATAAGTTGTTCTTACAAAAAAGCAGTTCTCCCTCCTCCAGTGGTCACCACAGTGCCCCGCACCTTCCGGCCACTTGCTGTGTTACACTGGGCTCCATTGCATGCTGGGAAACCTGTGACTTCATGTTACTCCGCAGATAGATGTCCGGTTGCTTTTTTGTAGCTTCGGTGGAATTTTCTATGTAGGCATCCATGCCATTTGAGAATTAAAGTAGTATTGTTTTTTTCTTTCCAATGTCTATGTCTTTTAATTATTTTTCCTGCCTTATTGCACTGACTAGGACTTCCAGTACAATGTTAAATATGAGTGGAGAAAGTGCACATCTTTGCCTTATTCCCAGTAGTGGAGGTGGGGCTGGGGGGGGGACATTCAGTCTTCCCCATTAAGAATAATGTTAGCTGTGCATTTGCCCAAGTAGATTTAAAATTCCTTAGTAACCAGAACTGTTACTTTTGCTTCTTTCACTCTAAACCTACTTCACGGGTCAGCTTTTCAGTTAATACAACCTGTTACAATGGTGTAGAGTCTTTATTGTCTTTGCTTTAAAATAATGTGTCCTGGCCATGACTAGGATAAGAAGTAGTCTGTTTTGGTGGGGAAATCCATGTACTGCACTAGACATTTAAAAACCGTGACGATCGATTTCATTGTCTCCCGGTGACGTGTGCAGTGACAGCCGAGCATGTCTCCAGCCATAGGCTCAGAGCAGGCGAAGTGCCGCCCTGGCCACTCACACAAGAACAAGGGAGTGTGTCTGTCACCTGAGGGATGGATAAACAAAATGTGGTCTCCTCAGGGAATCATACTCATCCACGGAAAGGAAGGAAGTGCTGGGACAGCCTACAGTGTACTAAGTGAAAGCAGCCAGCCGAACATGTCATATTGCAGGATCCCATTTATATGAAACTAGAGGCCCGATGCACGAAATTCATGCAAGAGTAGACCTTCCTTCCCCCGGCTGCCAGCACTGGCTTCCCTCTGGCTCCCAGGACCCGGGCTTCCCTCGCAGCCCCTGCTTCGTCCAGAAGGTCGTCCGGAAGGACGTCAGTCTAATTAGCATATTATGCTTTTATTATTATAGATGTCCAGAATAGGCGAATCCATAGCCAGCAAGTAGACCTGTGGTTGCCAGGGCTCATGGGGTAGGGAAAAAAGGGGCTGGGGTGGGGAGTGGGGCTGGGGAGTTTATGAATGAAAAGGCATGGGGGTTTTGGGGGGATGATGAAAATGTAGAATGAAACAATGGTGATGGTTATGAAACTCAAGAATATGCTAAAACCCATTGAATTGTATTCTTTGAACGGGGGGACTTTATGGTGTGTAAATTATATCTCAATAAAACTGTCTTTAAAAGAACATTAGAGTTAAATTAGTGGGGAATGAGGAAGCCGAACCGTGATTAACTGGGGTGAGGGGATACCCTAAGCAGGTTTTAAGTGGGTGTCTCTAGGGAAGGTGGGCTGAGGGGATGCCTCAGCCGGGAGGCAGGGTCATTGTAGGCTGCAGAAGGAGCAGCTGACTGATGGGGCGTCGTGGGGGCTAGTGGCCAAGCATTTCAGATCTTGGTCAGCCACTACCTCCCCCATCAACCGACAACCAGCGAGTCCAGGAGAGTTTGGGGAAGGACCCTTCTGAAAGCTGAGGATTTCAGCAAAAAGCATGTATGGTCCTGAAGATGCAAAGCCTCAGGGAGACGCGAGCAATGAAGCAAAAATGGGCACGTTCAACCCCTGATGGAGAGAAAGAAGTGGCTAGAAGGGGCAGCTGAGCGTTTTAACCAGGAAACTGACTCTTCCTTTCTCTTTCTTTTTCAGACTATAGCCAGCGTTGTGCCTGGGTGAGTACCACATTTACAAAACTATTTCTGATGTGGCGTCGACTGCCTAAAAAAAAACGTGTGAGGTTTCATTGTGAGAGAAACATTCCCTTCTAGAGAAAGAAGGCCATATGGGCAGCGTGTTATAATTGAATTTTATGCCTTAACTTGCTCGAACTGGCTCGTATCACACTTCTTGTTACTTTTTTTTTTTTTTTTTTGCGTTTAAAATCTGGCTCAGCTGTTCGGTGTCCTGAAATGTATTGTTGAGAACACAGTCTCCGCAAGCTTTCCTTTCGCTGCCTTGTCCCGACTCTTAAAGGGGCCTTGTCTTATCTCGGGGGCGCACCTTCGATGACGGTTAGGGAGCCCAGGCACGTAATTGCATCGGTGGTAAGGGCTCCTCACGTGCTCTGTGGTGGGCAAAACTGCTGACAAGGAGCTGTTTTGGATTGCACTTCTGTCTGTTTGTTTTTTTAAAAGCTGTTGTCGTCACATAATTGTGTGCCTTTTGACGTCCAGGCCACAGTGCGTGGTCTTGATGTCTTAGTATTTAGACAAAGAAACACCAGATTCTTTTTTTTGTTATACTCAACCTACAGAATGGGGTTCCGTTCCCTCAAGAGACCGAAGGAAGAGCATCTGAGAGCTGTGGCAGTGGCCGCAGCGTGGCAGGAGGCAGCAGGTCTGCGTGGAGGGTGCGCTCGCTTTTAGCGAGGACCTTTAGTGAGGGAACCAGAGGTGGCAACCAGGGATCTTTATTTCTGAAATGCCTCACT
>NW_005871495.1:45555-72687 GCF_000147115.1 Myotis lucifugus
GATGAAAGGCATCTTCGTCGTGGGCTGCTGCTCTCTGAAGGAATGGCAACTGTCGTCAGCGATTTCAGAGAAGAGAACAGGGAAGTCTGCAGGTGCTGCCTCTAAGCCGGTCGTGTTGTCCACCGTCTGTCGCATCATCACTGGCTGCTGTCCGTTCTGAATGACACCATCTCCTTGGGCAAGTGTCGGCCGTGGGACCAAAGAGAAGGGTCATGGCTGGGATGAGATCCGTGGGATACTCAGGTACAAGGAGTCGGCAGTCCCTGTCGCCTCCGCGTCTCAAGCCAGAGGTACTGGCTCATTCACGCGGGTTCGAAGGGATATTAACACGCTCATCAAAAGCGGGGGTCCCCACCGTGCTGGGGGGAAACTTCTGAGGGTCCGGCCCCACCGCCCCGTCTCCTTCCGAAACGGAGGTGCAGATCCTGATGGGTCACCGGGGCTGACCTGACTCCCTTGGCGCTCGGCTCAGCGCCGGCCCCTCCGCACCCAGCCCTGCCACCCGCCCCGCTGGGACCGCCTGGCCTCTCGGCTCGTTGACCTGTGGCCATGCGTGGGCAGCAGTTCTCTCAGCTGAGCCTGGGACCCGTGAGTCCGGGGCTCCCCACCTGCCTGCATCGCCTCAAAGCCAGCGACAGACTCACAAGTTCGTCCACGGGGCGAAGGTCACAGCATCCTCTAGGAGGCCGCGTCTTACCTCCGTTCCCACCACAGGCCCTCGGGAGCCAGAGCGGCTTTGGGCTGCACCCCCTCTCCTCGGCCCGTCCTTTGCCTCCATTTCCGAGAGGGAAGTTCTGCTTCGGGAAGCTGGGGTCCTGGCGCGAAGGTGCTCCTGATCCAGGAATCTCTCTCTGGAATCCTGATCCGCCGCCTCTGGAATCTGCCCGCTGGGCGTTGGGACAGAACATCAGACTGGGTTTTAGCCCATGGCATTTCCATTGCTAAACATTTGGTCCAGAGCTTCCGGATTTCAACTCACAGAAAAGAGTTTATTTCTAATTTGTGGAATTAGAAACTTGCTTCTGAGTCAAATAGCTCACCCTGGCCTGGCTGGTGGCTCAGTGGTTGAGCGTCGACCCACAAACCAGGTTCGATTCCTGGTCAGGACACATGCCTGGGTCGAGGGCTCAGACCCCAGTAGGGGATGTGAAGGAGGCAGCCAGTCCATGATTCTCTCTCATCATTGATGTTTCTCTCTCTCTCTCCCTCTCCCCTCCTCTCTCTCTGAAATCAATAAAATAAGATAAGAAATAGCTCACCCTGAGCAGGACGGGAGAGAGTAAGTGTCCTGAGGATGGAGACTGTCCCCACGTGAGGGGCTGGCTGCAGAGGGAGCCCACAAACTCTGCCTGCCTCCGTCCCTCCCACCTGTCCATCATCACTTCCTAGGATTATTGTGACATTGAAGTTCCGTGACTCAGCGTAAGCACTCAGCATTGCTATTAGTAACATCATCGCGAAATTAGTAACATCATCGCGAAAGTGTGGCGTTTACCTGGATAGCAGTGTGCATGCCGGGACTCCATGGATAGCAATAGCACTTTCCCTTCCTAGCCATTGTTCCTCCTGTTTCATTCAATAAACCGGTACTGTGCTAATAATTGAATTTTTTTAGAGAGTCAAACATTTTCCCAGTTAAACTGGGTTCAGAGGAGTCTTTTTAGCACAGCCACTCATTCTCATATTTTTCTTTTTTTAAAAAAAAATATGTATTTAAAAATAAACTTCGGAAGTAGTGCTATATTTCTTACCCGTCATCTGATATGACCACAGTTCCCTCACGGGGAGACTGTTTGCAAGTCCGAGGCTCTCGGTTGCATGGTATTTAAATAATGCGATGGAACTTCAGAATCCAGACCATAGGGAAGGCACAGAATTAAGGTTTAAATATGTGCTCTGGGCTATTCGAGGCGCTACATTGTCATCCCAAGGGGTATCTTGACTATTTCCCTTTGGTTCATGGAAGTACGGAGGGAATAAAAGAAAACTAAATTAAGTGCTACTGTTAAATAACACTGAATTCGGTTTTAAATTTAACCAGGAATGTTTATTCACCAGCCTTGTCCTCCGGCACGCTCCACGCGTCCTCCCCCACCCGTTTCAACACGTGTGACTTTTGTCCTCCGGGTCATTTTTCTTCCTTGGAGTTGGTCTGAGTGGCCACCATGGCCGGACAGAAAAAAAAAAAATCTGGAAGTTTTTCAGTGAAGCGTGTTCTGCAGCGGCCGGGGGACCACTCGGTCCCCGCCCGCCCCGGCCGGCTCGTTCCTGCTGACCGACCCGATCGCGCTCCACGTCTGCGCTGAGTCTGCAGAAACCCGTGGGATGCGCGCAACACCGAAGATCTGACAACTCGCTCGACATCCGGCTCCCGCTTCCTTCCGTTGCCGGTGCCTGGGCTTTTATTAGCATCCTTGGATCCCGCGGTTTCCTTTCTGAGCAAAAAGCCTTTCTCCCACCAGAGCAGGGAGTCGCCTGGAGACTGGATGAGAAGGAAGCCGCCAGCCACCTAGAAGGATGTTTCTGGAGCTGCTGGTGACAGACAGACTCATCCTTTGACTTCCACTTCCATCCCGCCCCCAGGAAAGTCCCGCATTCTTCCGAGAAGTTTCCCGAAAGGAGTCTGCTGCGTCATGGTTGGTCAGGCACCGGGGCCTGGGCAGGAGCGTCACAGTTTCCCCTCTGGGGGCACAGGACACAGCTTCCCGACATAAACCCACGCCCGGCCCCAGCTCCCAGCAGGCCCAGCTCAGAGCCGGAATCCTCCTTCCAGAGACCCCCTGGCAGCCGCAGGCAGGAAAACATGGATGGTCGCCGGCCAGGATGGCTCCCCGGGGCCGCCCCAGGAGCACGAGAGGTAAAGGGAAGCTCGAGCAGAGCCTTCTTGTGAGGGTTTACGTCGGGGTTGCAGTGGTAACATCCTCTAAGGCATTTAGACCTGGGCTCCAGGATGCGGCGTGAAGCTCTGGGGAAGGGAGAAATTGGCAGGCGGCAGCGGGTGAACCTCGCCCAGCCCTGGCAGGAAATCTGGGCGTGGCCGCAGGAAACCTCTAGTACGGGCTCCACCAGCCAGTGCCTGGGCTGCTGGCTGTCAGGCCGCCAGGAACCCGAGGGCAGGCCCGCCTCGGAGGAAAACAGTCCCCGACCATTGTGGGGCCCTGGGCCGGCCGCGCACATCAACATCCCACCCCTGTGAAGCGGACATTTCCTATTTCTATCACCCAGACCGCCCTCCCATTGTCCCTGACAACAGGACTTGGGAAGTGGCATGTGGTCCCCGGGACCTGGTGAGAAAGGGGGAGGTGCCAGGGCAGGGGGCAGGGAGCTGGTCGCCGGGGAGCCTGTGTTCAGGGCCACGAGGCGGGGCCCGCGTGCTGGGTGCAAGGCTGTCCTCACCTTGTAGGAGCAGATGGTGTCCGTCAGCTGCAGGCCCGGCGGACCCCCAGGAGGCGGCATCACCCACGCTTCGTGAGGGCAGGGATTGATAGAGCCTTTTCGGTGTGAGTCACAGAAAGGTTTCTCAGACCCACCGAGCCACGGGCTGGGGAATGAGTTCTGGTGGCAAAGGGAAGGCGAGTGAGCCGATCCCCATGGCTACGGGGGCTCGCCCCAGCTCCTGCCCCATCCGCTGGGGGCGTCCCCGTGTGCATTGGGACACTGAGCCAAGGATATGAGATGCGTTCAGCTCCAAACTGCTGATTGGAAATGACTTTTTAAAACTGCTTATTAGGCCCAGCCAGTGTGGCTCAGTGGTTGAGAGTTGACCTATGAATCAAGAGGTCATGGTTTGATTCCTGGTCAGGGCACATTCCTGGTTGTGGGCTCGATCCCCAGTGTGGGGTGTGCAGGAGGCAGCTGATCCATGATTCTCTCATCATTGATGTTTCTGTCTCTCTCTCCCTCTCCTTTCCTGTGTGACATTAATACAAATATACATATGTATATATATTTTTAAACCTGCTTATTATGATGCAGAGTTTAGGGTAAAGTATTTAAATATGGGGAAAGGGAAGACCCCTGTGGAATTACTGAACAAAAGCCAATTGCACGATGGATTCCCTGAGTTGCTTCTCTTCTCTTTGTTTTGAATAGAAGTGAGAATAAGCAAAAACAAACAAACAAACAAACAAACAAACAAACAAAAACCACCCCAAAACTTGCATTTGTGTTATTTTATGATGGGCTTACTGAATTCTAACAACTTAAAAGCAATATGTCGACGTATTCAAATGAGCTCAGACAACTCTATGAAGATTGATCTGCTATCAGAAATGGTACTTCTTTAAAGCTCCCATGTTCCCGTGCTGCTGCAGAGAAATTAATTTTTTAAAGACGCCATGTTGGTGGAAATATTTAGTCACGAAAAACAGGACTTGATCTCTTTCCTGTTTTTCCAGATAACTGACATGGAAGGCCTTATGCTGGAAAGATAAACGCGTTTATGGCCCCACGCGGGCAGGTAGAGCAGGTGACAGTACAGAGCCGCTCAAGCTCACTGTCTGGTTTGGGCCTCAGCGGCGCCCGGAGGCCGTGTACTTGCGTGTCTCACCTCCACCCGAAAGGCGAGAACCCAGGCAGGTGGGCTGTGGGCCGGGGGTCCCTGCGCTGCGCTGGGTCCTCCCTCCACCGAAGGGGAGGTCCCCGCCAGCCAAAAGAAAATAAAATTTTCCATTATGAAAAGTATGACTTTGCAGCTTTTCAAGGCCTGGAGCACGTTAACAAAAAAGAGCATGTCCCGTGGATTCTTCCGCTCACAGTTCACTGGCAGACAGTTGTATTTTGGAACAATTTCCCGATTCCCCGCGTTGATCTTGGCCAGGCTTCCCTACTATTTCCGCGTGCGATCTGCTGACCAGTCCGGTCTCTATCTCTCTCCGCACACTCACCAGGCTTCCTTCCCGCCGCCTGGCCCGTGGCCGGGCCGTGCACCCGCCCGCCCGGCGCTTACCCCCGCGGGCTCGGGGCTGTGCAAGCTCTTGAGGAATGAGGTCGAGATCCCAGTTCTGATTGCGTGTTTCCGAGAGGAGCCTAGAAAAAGGAGTGGACAGAAACACGGCTCAGCTCTCCAGCGCTGAACGACGTAGACCGTCCCGAGTCACACCTTCTGTCTCTAAAGTAAAAGGCGGTGCGAGTATTTAAAGGTCTCTTCAAGGCACCGAGTTCTGTGACCCCGGGTGATGCTTCTCGTGGTGTTGAGGTCACAGCAGAAATGCCCCCGGCGCGGCCACGGCTTGTGTGTGGCGTGCCCGGGGCCATTGCCGCCGCCTTCCCTCGTGGGGTGCCGTGTGTCCGTGGACCGTCCCTGTTTTGAACTCTCCACTTGGAAAGCCGCCTGGGGCGTTTTCTCGCCGCTGTTTCTTAGGTGCAGGTGCTTGGCCACGCCTGCACAAGGGGCAGGAACCGATGGAGGAGGGTTTGCTAAGGGAAAGGGTTTTGAAAGGCCGTGGTACCCTTTCCGAGATGTGGCTGGAAGGCGGGCAGGGACGGCGGGGGGCCCACGGGCTTTGATGTTAACCCGTGAGCAGGCGCATCAGTTAATGGAACGAAGGCGCTTTGCCCACTCTTCTGAGGTCCCTGCGGGCAGGGGTTGGGGGGCGGGCGTCTGGGGGACTGGGAGGGTGTCCTTGACCTGAAGAAGTGGCTCCTGGGAAGGCAGATCTCTTCATCTGGTCGGAAACCATGGAAACCCCCAGTGCCCGCCCCCCTCTTCCTGGGAGCTCTCCGTGAAAGACAGCCGGGCTCGTGCGTGGCTGGGAGGGAGTCGGCCCCGGGGGCTCGCGGTGGGAGCGGGATCCATTGAGAATCCTCGCCGTTTCCAGGGCCCGCGGTTGCTTCCTTCCAGGGTGAAGCCACCTGACGTTCTGGGATGCAGTTTCCCGTCGTGGGCGGATTTATTTAATTTCTGATGAGTGAGTCACTACCCAGGGCTGAATGTTTCTGAGCTGAGGATTGAGTCACGTTTCCTTTATTTTTTTAAGATACATTTTTATTGATATCAGAGAGGAAGGGAGAGGGAGAGAGAGATGGGAACATGCGTGATGTGAGAGGATCATCCATCGCTGCCTCCTGCACGCCCCACGCGGGGGACGGAGCCTACCCCCCAGGCCTGTGCCCCGACCGGGAATCGAACGTGACCTGGTTCACGAGCCACAGCAGCTGGGCAAGTCCTGTTTCCTTTAAAGAGTTGTTTTTGATCATAACCTGAGCACTGCAGTCCTCCGAGCGTGTGGGGCGCGGGCCCTGGGGACATTCCCAGCTTAGGAAATGGCAGTGATGGTCTCATCCCGCGACCCCCGTGTTCTCCCTGGAGGAGCCTGTGCCCCATCAAACCCCCCAGTGTTGCTTCTATCGAGATGGCTTTGAAAGTTGTGAAGTTTTTTCATGTCACGGCAAGCCCGTTCCACTTGGGGGCTGTGCGGTCGTTTCCCCAGCGGAAGCCCGGGAACATAACCAGTGTCCACACCGTGTGTGTCACGCTTCCTCCCGTCCGCTCTGTTTACTCCGAGCGGCGCTGTCCGCCCAGCTGGGGTCTGAGGCACAGTCTCGTTTCACAGTTGCCCCCAGGAGCCGCCTTTGCTCCCGGAGCCATAGCTCATCTCAGGCCCACTTCTGCGTCCCCTCACCTCAGCCCGCCCCTCAGAGGAGGGAGGGGCGCGGCCATCCATCAGGCCAGTGACCCGTCCCGCCCAGCCTGGCTCAGACCACCGGGACGATGGGCGTGCGTGCAGAGGCCGGAGCGGTCCCGTGGGGCAGGAGGTGGTGCAAGTCAGAGAAGAACAGGATGGTTTTGGGGGGGCGGCAGGGAGGCGGCCTGCTCTATGGAGTCAGCCTGGTAGAAACAATAGGGTCCACAAAGGAGCGGGGTGAGAGTGAAGGGTGACCCCGGGGTCAGGAGGCCCGACCTCCAGCCTCAGTCGCCCTGTGGATTTCATGAAGTCGCCCACCTCCCAAGGTGCCCCCTCTCCCGAGTCGCCCACCTCTGCAAGGCTCTAGCCTTCTGTCTATCAAGATGGGGCCCCAGCCCTGGCCGGTTTGGCTCAGTGGATACAGCATCGGCCTGTGGACTGAGGGTCCCAGGTTAGATTCCGGTCAGGGCATATGCCTGGATTGCGGGCTCAATCCCCAGGAGGGTGTGCAGGAGGCAGCCGATCAATGATTCTCTCTCATCATTGACATTTCTCTTCCTCTCCCTTCCTCTCTGAAATCAATAAAAATACATTAAAAAAAAAAGAAAGTACAGGGGTAGCAGATGGGGGCGGTGAGGGGTGCTTTTCTTTCAAGATGATCTGTTTCTAACCGACTCTGCGGCCTGGGCTCAGGGCCCCTGGAGCTGGTTTCCCTGGAGAGGAGACCACCTTTTTTGGGGTGCTGCTCACCGTTCCCCAGCCCTGGGGAAGCCCAGATGCTCTGAGGGGCAAGCTATGGGACCGGACCAGCAGCCTCAACTGCTCCATCTGCTGATGGGCGGCCACTGGAAACCAGGTATCGAGTCCGAAATCCAAGTACCTCCCGCAGAAACCCGGGTACCTGGTCAGCAGCCCTAGTGTTGCACCAGCAACCCAAGCACCGACTCTGGCGTTTGCGATCTTGGTGCAAAGGGGTCTCGTTATTCACCAGAACGTGTTGATGAATTCTGAAATTCATCTGAAAGAGCTAAAAACACTTCACTGTTTCATTTCACCGAGGCTACAACGCATTTTATAAAACTGCCTCTGTCCAAGGACCACAGCGGAGTCCATGGGAATTTGAAAAAGCGTGACCGCGCCCCTTGTCACAGGGCCCGGTGGCCGGATGAACCCGGACGCGCCGACGACGGAGGAAATGGGCTCGTAGACGTTTCTGACCGGATCCCAGATTCTGTGAGAGGCAGGCACCCGTCGCAGCGGGTCTCAGCCCCCGATGGCGCGCTCCTGCAGTCCGTGGGGAGGGCCTCCTTCGAGGGTGTGGATTCAGGAGGATGAGAGACTAATCCTGGGAACTGAAAAGCTGCATGGGCAGAGGGGCCCTGATCGCGAGCCGTCCGCTCAGCTGCGGTCAGGAGGGCAGATTCCTTCCCAACTCCTCTCTCCTGCTTTAGCATCGTCATGTCTATGACGCGTGACAGGGAACTTGAAATGGATGCTCGCTTGGAGTCTGGCCGAGGGGGCGGGACCAGGCCGTGTGGCTGGCTCCCTGCCTGCTGTGAAGGCGGGGGTGTCAGCCCGGAGGGCAGCCGCGTCCCAGTTGTCTGTGAACCCCCGCTGCACCCCCCTCTCCCCATACCTGGCTGACCTCAGGACTCCGCAGGCGCTGATGAATGAGGGACGAGTGAATGGATGGGCGGGAGCGGATGGAGTGCAGGAGGCAGTTAGCAGAGGACTCTGTCTGCCGTCTCCAGCGCCTGGGGGGCACTTACCCTGAACCGTCGGCTCCGTAAAAGGCTGGCTCTCTATTTCAAAAAAGCAGGGAAAAAGCTTTCTCCTTTCTCCTGCGGTCTCTCTGCAGACCTGTCATAGTGGTGGGTTGTTTTGTTTTGTTTTTGAGATTTTTATTGGTTTCAGAGTGGAAGGGAGAGGGAGAGAGAGATAGAAACATCAATGAGAGAGCAACATCATTAATCAGCTGCCTCCTGCACGCCCCCTTCCGGGGAATCGAGTCCACAACCCGGGCATGTGCCCTGACCGGGAATCGAACCAGTGGCCTCTTGGTTCATGACACCGGCCGGGTTTGATTTTGTTTTTCGATGGTGGTTCTCCTTCCTGCCCCCACCCCCAGGATTCAGGGGCTAGAAACCCCGTTCCTGTGACGGGCCATCCGAGGGGGATCGCCACACCTGGCCTGTGAGAACCGTTTCTCCCACAGCCGAAAACACGCTGAGAGAGGATGTGGGGCGGGCGGGGCGGGGGTGGGGGGCACACCCGTGGGTGCCCTGCCTCGTCCGGCCTCAGACTGACTCTGGATCATTATCCATTCAAATCGCTCAGGACCCTGGCCCTGCAGTCCCTCAGCCTTTACCCCAAGATGCCCCATGTTTTCTAACTGTGGGCCCAGAGCCCGGAACCCACGCCTGCCGATTCCCATCCACCCAGCGGGCACCGGTCCCAGCCTCCACCCTCGGGCTCGTTCCACCTCTGCAGCCGAGCGCTGAAACCCTTCCTCCCGGGGAAAGAGGAGGCAGGGGGTGCAGGGCAGCCCCACTGCACACCCCCTCCACGCACCCTCCACGCACCCCATTGCACACCCCACAGCACACCCCACTGCACACCCCTCCACACACCCCCACTGCACACCCCTCCACGCACCCCCACTGCACACCCTTCTGCACACCCCACTGCACACCCTCCACACACCCTCCACGCACCCTCCATGCACCCTCCATGCACCCCTCCACGCTCCCCACCACGCACCCCACTGCACACCCCATTGCACACCCTCCACGCACCCTCCGCACTCCCCACCACGCACGCAGGCTCCGCACTCAGCACCGGCCGTGCGCCCTGCTGCGGGTTCCCTAACTGCCGGCGCCCCCCTCTCTGGGAGCGGGTGCTGTGAGCAGGGTGCCTATTGGTGCTGGCGGCCGGCGGCCGAGGCCCCCACGGGCACGGCATTCCTTCCTCCGCACAGAAATCTCCCTTCCGTCCCTGAGACAACAACCCTCCTCCTCGCCCCACCTGGCAGTCTTCATCGTGGGGAGCAAAGAAGAAAGAGAAAGAAGAAAACAAAGCAAAAGCCAAGCAAATACGGGGACAGAGCAAAGACCGGAGGGCTCGGGCCGAGAGCCCCCAGCTCAGGTTCACGCCGTGATTGGGCCACACGTGGATCGGTCATTTCCTTGACCTTGGGCGTTCGTAAATGACCCTCCTTTTCCAAGGAGCGGCCTCTGGAGTCCAGTCCAGGTGGCTAGTCCCCTTTTGTGGGCGCCGGCTCCCCGGGAGCCAGGCCAGCCCTCGGGACCGTGTGCGGCAGGCGCTGAGGACAGCCGGCCGCTGGCCCCAGTGTCCACGTGAGCTCGAGTGTGCTCGGAAGGTGAGGCCATGAAGCCACGCGCTCCCCGGCTGCCACCTGCCGTGAGGTGATCCTCCACATCCCTCCTCCGATGCGGGCTGTTAAGTGCTGGACACCATCCCACCATCCGAATGCAAAGGCTTGAACCTCAGGGGACCGGCCTCCTGGAGTTCAGGGCGAGGTCAGCACCCGACTGGTCCAGCCCTTAGGAGACCAGGCCTGGAGCCTGAGGAGGCCAATGGAGAGTGTCTGTCTGGTTTCATTTTTAATCCTCACCTGAGGATATTTTCCCGCTGATCAGAGAGAATGAAGGGAGTGGGGGGAGAGAGAGAGAGAAACATGGATGTGAGAGAGACACATCAATCGGTTGCCTCCTGCACGTGCCAGACCTGAGCCGGGGATCCAGCCTGCAACCGAGGTGCGTGCCCTTGACCAGGAATCGAACCTGCGACCCTTCAGTCCGAGGGCCGACACTCTAACCCAGCCGTGGGCAAACTACGGCCCGCGGGCCGGATCCGGCCCGTTTGAAATGAATAAAACTAAAAAAAAAAAAAAGACCGTACCCTTTTATGTAATGATGTTTACTTTGAATTTATATTAGTTCACACAAACATTCCATCCATGCTTTTGTTCCGGCCCTCCGGTCCAGTTTAAGAACCCATTGTGGCCCTCGAGTCAAAAAGTTTGCCCACCCCTGCTCTAACCACTGAGCCAAACCAGCAAGGGCATCTGTCTTTTATTTTTAATCCAGACTTCACAAGTTGGAGAGCTCAGGAATTAGTATAAGTGCATGTGTGTGTGTGTGTGTGTGTGTGCACTACTCACAAATTAAAAGCAAACCAGAACTATGCTGTTGCTTTGAAAATGGTCAGTTCACGTGAACTCGCAACGATGAACGCGTTCAGTTCCTCACTTCCAGGCCTCTTACTTTTACGTTTTGTAAAAAAACGTTTCTCAAGTCATTGGACACAGTAAGAAACTCCCCGAAAGTTAAGGAAAGGGAGTACATGAAGGTTTTTTAAGATGCCTCTTCTTGTTCTAAATCACTGTCCAGCTGGCTGGTGTTGCTAGTGACCCATGAACCAGGAAGTCACGGTTCGATTGCCCGTCAGGGCACAGGCCCGGGTTGCGGCTTGATCCCCAGTGTGGGGCGTGCAGGAGGCAGCCAGTGAAGGCAGCCAGCCGATGGATGAGTCTCTCTCATCACTGATGTTTCTATCTCTTCCTCCCTGAAATCAATAAAAGAAAACTCGCTCTGCACATCACCACTGGGGAATGGAGCTCAGAGTTCACTGACGAAGTTTAGCACGGCCAGGTGTTCGTGTTCGGGGAGCCAATGGTTCGATGGAGGCGAGTGCTGTGGCTGCTGTGGGACCCAGTCAAACACGGCAGCGATGCTGCAGCATCACCATGGCAACGGGGGAATAATGGTCCCCGGCGGGGGTTGGGGGGGGACTAAGAGATCTCAGAGCCGGTTGCAGGCGAGCACGTGGGCCGTCTGCAGCAGAGATGGTTTTCGGTGGTTGTTTCAGAAATTCCTCTTCACCAGGAAATGAATGAGAAGCAGCGTCTTGAGAACAGAAAGGGATTTGCAGACAACTGATGTGACCATCGACGTCATGAGCAGGGAGGAGGCGCCTGGAGGAGCTGCTCTGACGCACTGTCTGGTTTTGTTTTTCAATCCTCACCGGAGGGTGATGCCTCACGGGCATCGTCGGCCCAGGAGCCGCTGGGAACCCGCGCAGAGGTCCCGCCGCACAGGACCGTCTCTGGGACGTTGCTGGTGCGTCTTCACTGGAGGCAGAAGCAACAGGGAGTCCCTAGCACAGAGTCTGCCTCTCCCTAGCACGGTCCTCGGCACAAGGCAAGTGCCCGGGACACCGCACTTCAGAGTCTAGGACAGCAAGGACGCCGGAGCCTGGGGCTGGTGCGGGACGGATGGCTTTAAACACACACGAAGGCAGGCGTTGCCGCCAACTGCGCCCCAGGCCCACCTGCTGCGGGTGCGTTCGTGCCCTCCGGACAGACTTGACGCCGAGTCTGTCCGTCCGGGGCCCCTGTGTGGTGCCTGCACCGCTAACCGCGTCCACGCTGCCCCGATGTTCGACCCACTGAACGCGAACTAAAGACGCTGTCGAGGACCTCCCGCTTTGCCCCGAGAGACGGAGAACTGGTAGAGAGGCAGCTGCGGGCTGCAGTGTGCGGAGAACAGGCCTGGGCGTAGAACTTGGGGTACGTTTCCCTTTATGTTTTAGGAAGCGCCGTGGGAAAAAAGGAAACAGGTGTTTTTGATATGAGGCTTCCACACTCCCAAGCAGCGGCCTTGCCAGAAATAGAATGGCTCTTCTGCGGAGTAGGAAAAACAAGAATAAAAGACTTTTATCTGTGTGTGTGTGTGTCTGTGTGTGTATGCATATATATTATTGATTTCAGAGAGGAAGGGAGAGGGAGATAAAAACATCAGTGATGAGAGAGAATCATGGATCAGCTGCCTCCTGCACACCTCCTACTGGAGATCAAACCCACAACCCGGGCATGTGCCCTGACTGGGAATTGAACCCTGGCCTCCTGGTTCATAGGTTGACACTCAATCACTGAGCCACTCGGGCCGGGCAAAAGAATTTTATCTTTAAACCCCATTGGGGACAGGCACTAATAATAGGTGTCCTTACATTTTCTTCAATTCAGGTTACATTTCAACTTAGCTTTGCCTCGAAAGCATCTTTAGAAAGTGCAACATTAGCTGTCACTTATATTTGAAGACGAAACACGGAGCCCAGGGGAGTCAGGGTTGGGGTTGCCCTTGCCCTTGCGGGTGCTGGGTGGCTCCCCCCGTCCTCCTCCTCGCGGGCCCAGGGCACCCGGGTTCTGGTTGCCCCGTGGGGATGCTGGCAGCAATAGCCAGGGACCCGCTTGCGTGGCTCCCAGTAGCCGGACTGGATCGTATGCCTCCTTTCTCACAGATTTATTTGAAATTAAAAAAATAAAAGTCACGCCCTTGCTGGTTTGGTTCAGTAGAGTGTCAACCTATGGACTGAAGGGTTCTGGGTTCGATTCCGGTCAAGGGCACATGCCCGGATTGCAGGCTCGATCCCCAGTAGGGGGCGTGCAGAAGGCAGCCAATCCATGATTCTCTCTCATCAGTGATGTTTCTATCTCTCTCTCTTTCTCGCTTCCTCTCTGAAATCAATAAAAATATTTTTTTTAAAAAAGTCACTCCACCTCTGCGAATCATAAATTTACGTGCGAGTCTGCATTTCATCTAGAAATGAGCGATCTGTCCAATCGCTTTGCCCCGGATGCTGGGCTCTGGTGTGTAAGGGCATCGCCTGAGGGCCAGCAGCTGCGGGCCTGGGAAGGTGGTGACGAAGGAAACGCCACGTAAATAATGCGTTGCCTTCCCGCGGCAGCCTGCGTGGAAATGTCCGTCTTACCCGCCCGTGAGACTCCGTGCTGTGCACAGGGGTTTGAACGAGTCGGTCACCGAGGGGCCCCCCGAAAGCTGTGCTCTGGGGGTGTGCATGGATGCAGAACACAGACGTGAAGGGGGACTTCCGGAACGTTCCTTCCGTCGCTGGTTTAGGTTGTGAGAAAAGTGCATTTTCCAAAGGCTTTTAAATGCTCACATCTCATGCTGCTCCTCCCTGAGCGTGCAGGCGAGGCACGGCAGGTCCGCTCTTTGTCGAGTTTGCGTGTGAGCTTACGCTACCCGTTGGGAACATCCAGGTAGGAGGTGGGTTTGCGGTTTTGTGCAAGTGACTCAGGCTGGTTTTATGTCTTCCTCTTCTTAAGTTGCTATTTAATGTGTAAGTACTTTCCCTTTCGCTTAAAATACAATAACTAAATGTTTTGTGTGTTTTTTTATCCTCACTCGAGGATATTTTTTCCCACTGATTTTTATTTTTTTTATTTTTAGAGAGAGAGTGGTGGGGAGAGAAAGAGAGAAACATGGATGTGAGAGAGACAGATCAATTGGTTGCCTCCCGCACACGCACCCCGACGGGGGCCAGGGATCGAGCCAGCAACCGAGGTATGTGCCCTTGACTGGGAATCAAACCCGAGATCCTTCGGTCTGTGGGCCGACGCTCTAACCCAGGGGTGGGCAAACTTTTTGACTCGAGGGCCACAATGGGTTCTTAAACTGGACCGGAGGGCCGGAACAAAAGCATGGATGGAGTGTTTGTGTGAACTAATATAAATTCAAAGTAAACATCATTACATAAAAGGGTACGGTCTTTTTTTTTTTTTTTAGTTTTATTCATTTCGAACGGGCTGGAATCGGCCCGCGGGCCGTAGTTTGCCCACGGCTGCTCTAACCACTGAGCAAACTAAATGTTCTTGAATCGAAGAGATTACGCTCAAAATCTTGGACGTGCATCTCTCACCTCATCTGCAAATTATCCAGGCGTTTGGGGAAGCGTTTGCCAGGAAGGCTGGCTCGGCGAGCGTCCGACACGGCACCCGGACGGGGAGATTCTCGCTGCGTCCCTCCTTTCTCTCTCGAGCTGCTGCTGTGGCCTGAGGCTGCGTCACACTCAACGGCGTGTCCTCCGGAGAATGTGTGTTTGTAAACGTTCAGATTACTTGTCCGTGGCTAACGCTGCTACGCGGTAAACTCAGACACGGCTCCCCTACACGTTATTCTGGAACCTACGGTGGAACAGGCCTCCTGCTGAGACAACCGGGAGCCTGCGTGAGAAAAGGGGCTCTTTTAGCCGGTTTATCCCCACACGCCAGGCTTTCCCCCGGAGGGGGCCCCGCAGGCTCCGGCCCTTCACTCAACGCCGGCCGGGCAGCCGCGTTCCCGGAAGGATGCCCCCAGCCCCTTGGCTCACTGCCCCGCATGCTCAGCAGCGTTGAGACCCTGTGTCTGGGCGGTGACGGTGCCCGGGCAGGAAGCTGCCGGCCAGGCCTGCCACCCTCGTCTCTCCGAGCCCAGCTGGAAGGGGCCTGTGCGTTCGGGCCCATAGAACACCCGGATAGATCTGGAGTTCACATGTTTGCTTTGTTGTGTTTCCGCTAAAAGTTAACTCTTTGCTGTTAGGAACGTGCACGTTCCCTGCATGTCCAGGGAACACGTCATCGCATTCGCCTGTAATGCGAGGGCTTCGTGTGGACGTCGGACGGTCCCGAGGAGGCTGGGTCTGGCGCTGTGTCTCTCGCCTGTGCGGCTGGGCTGGGCTGGGCTGCGCTGGGGACAGGGTCCTGGGAAGGCAGCGTGGAGCCTCTTCGTGTGTATTTCACCCCCGCCCTGCAGAGCGCCGCCTGGGCAGCTCGGAAGTTGTCCCTCGATTTCGTGGGATTTAAGTCCTCCGGCTCCCAGTCCCGTGGCTTCTTCTTGCTGTTTCTCCTCTGGGGGCTCCCGCGTCTGTACATCAGGCCCTGAATCCCGGTCCCCCTCCGCTGAGGAGCCACCTCGTGATGGAGGCAAACTGAGGCCTTCTGTGTCCTGCCCCTGGCGCCCCCCAGGCGGGGGCGGGGGCGGGGGCGGGGGCGGGGGCGGGGGCGGGGTGCGGGGCCCTGGGGAGACAGCGTGGGAACGCCCTTAGAACAAGGGCCCCTGAGAAGCTGGGAAAGTCAGCCCCCTGTTGGCGGAGCAGCAGGAGGCAGCCTGATGGCATCTGAGGGAAGGAGTGCCATCGGGGAACATGACCGAGGATCCGGGGCTGGAGAGGTGGTGTCTCGGTCCATCCCCTTTCCTGCTGGTGAATCAGCGCCCTTTGCAGAGGAAGCTGGTCCCTCCTGCCCGGTGTCTGCAGGCTGCCAGGCCGGCGCTGCCCGGGAGGGCGTCCAGGCCGTGCCCCCGGTGGCCACGCTCCAAAATCCAGAGCGGGTGTGTCTTCCGAGCGAGACTGGATGTTCAGTTCCCGGACTGTCCCCCCTTGTTTGTGTGTGGTGTGACCTCGCGGTGCTGGGGAGCAGGGGGAGCGGGCCGTCCCAGGAGCTGGGCGGAGACAGTGTTTCCCGGAAGCTTGGATACAGGTGGCCACCTGGGAGCTCCCAAGGGAACCGCGTAGGTAAGAGGGCGCCTGGGTAAGAGGATGCTTCAGGAGAAGTGGGGTTCGGGCCCGCCCTGAACTGCAGGGGCCCCCGGGATGGGAAACTGTGCCGAGGAGGGAGACGTGACAGTGGGCGGGTTGGCAGGAGAAGTCAGTGATACGGGAACCTGGATGCAGGAGGTGGTGCCCTCGCCTGTTCATCTCTGTCTTCCCAGCTCCTGGTACCCCGCCTGGTGCCCCGCCTGGCACCCCGCCTGACACATGGCAGGTGGTCAGGCTGTTGCTTCTGAATAAGTGATCTGAACCAATGGGTGACATCAATTCGTTTTGTAATATTTGTGGACAATATGTCTTTTTTTAAATATACACTGAGTGGCCAGATTATGATGACCACCCCATCAGTACAATGAAGTGACCTAGTTATGCAAATAATAATAATAATAAAACCTTGAGAGTTTTTTGCTTAGGAAGTTTTCAATATTCAGCATTTTGGGAAGTGTCAATGAAGTACTGATGGGGTGCTCATAATAATCTGGCCACTCAGTGTATTTGTACTGATTTCAGAGAGGAAGGGAGAGGGAGAGAGGGAAACATCAGTGATGAGAGAGAATCATCGATCGGCTGCCTCCTGCACGCCCCACACCGGGAATAGAGCCCACAACCCAGGCCTGTGCCCTAACCAGGAATCAAACCAGACCCTTCAGTCCACAGGCCGACCTACCCACTGAGCCACACCAGCGAGGGCAGTGGACAGTATATCTCATGTGTGATGTTTGTCTCTCTACAAACACTCCTGAAAAGTAGCGTGGGCTTTGGCTCAGACACCGGGTTCAAGTCCTGACCCGTCCCTTTCGCTCTGAGGCCTGGGACAGTGACAGTCTCTGTGAGGTGGACGGTCCTCCTGGGGCGGAGCGGCCGAGAGGAGGTGACTCTTGTAAAGCGCTCGGCGTGTGACCGCCCGGGCCCAGGCCCCGGCCTCATTACTTCTTCCCTCGTGGCCTCCTGATTCCGCAGGAGAGCAGCCATTTGGGTTTCTTTGGGAAACCAATTTAAAACGTCAGCCATGTTCTGGGAAAACAAACTTTCCCCGATATTTGCTGATGCATTAAAAAATATTGGCACTGCCCTAGCCAGTTTGGCTCAGTGGATAGAGCGTCCGCCTGCGGACTCAAGGGTCCCGGGTTCGATTCCGGTCAAGGGCATGTACCTTGGTTGCAGGCACATCCCCAGTGGGGGGTGTGCAAGAGGCAGCTGATTGATGTTTCTCTCTCATCGATGTTTCTAACTCTCTATCCCTCTCCCTTCCTCTCTGTAAAAAAATCAATAAAATATATTTTAAAAAAAAATATTGGCACCGCCCGTTCACACATGAGCCAGGAGGTCACGGTTTGATTAGACACTTGTCAGGGCACAGGCCTGGGTTGCAGGCTCGATCCCCAGTAGGGGGCGTGCAGGAGGCAGCCGATCCATGAGTCCCTCTCATCATTGATGTTTCTATCTCTCTCTCCCTCTCCCTTCCTCTCTGAAATCAATGCAAATATGTTTAAAAATATATATCGGCGCTGTCAATGTTAAAGGTATGCTCTGTGGTTGGTATTTTAAAACTATCCCCTGTTACATTCAACCTGATAATAGTGTAAAAAAGAGGGGAGGGGAGTAGAAGGCGGCACACTAATGCCGGGAAGCAGCTTTTAGGCCTAAAATTACTTTGCTAGAAAGTCAAGTACATTTTACTCCGTCCACTCAGGGCCTAAGGGCTGGAGGGCCGCCCGTGCCTTCAACTCGGAGCGAAAGGGATGAGACCCAACTTGGTCAGTCTACACTGCGTCGTGTAACTGCTAATAGTGTGATCGGCGGCGTACACCTGCCGTGTAATTCGGCACAACGGGGCCCACAGAACCTAAGGCCAGGACTTCCTCAGAGAAATGATTACTGCAGAGGGGTGAGGTGCAGACACGGGAAGCCTGTGTAGGGGCCCCTTGTGTCTGCTAGACTACTCGTCTATAGCACCATTTCCAACTCCCCACCGGCCACCACGCCAGAGCGTTTGCCTAGGCCAGTGATGGCGAACCTTTTGAGCTCGGCGTGTCAGCATTTTGAAAAGCCCTAACTTAACTCTGGTGCCGTGTCACATATAGAAATTTTTTGATCTTTGCAACCATAGCAAAACAAAGATTTATATTTCTGATATTTATTTCATATATTTAAATGCCATTTAACAAAGAAAAATCAACCAAAAAAATGAGTTCGCGTGTCACCTCTGACACGCGTGTCATAGGTTCGCCATCACTGGCCTAGTCCATGGGAGGAGGCTGTGTCATCTACCCAGATGTGTGACTCAGTTTCCTCATGTGTGCACAGCCCCCAACCAGCGCTTCCCATGACGTTACATCCGCGAGGGTCTTGGCTGCCAGGCGGGGGGTGGGGCCTTTTGTCCTAAAGCACAGTCTGTTGTCATGAGATGCTTTCTCGCTGTTGAGGTGAAATTCACATCCATCGTATGAGCCATGCTCACGAGTACAGTTCAGCGGCCCTTAGCACAGGCACAATGTTGTGCAACTATTGTCTTGAGTCAAGACTCTTGACATTTTCTTCACCCAGAGGAACACCCTGTACCCAGTAAGTGGTCCACCCCAACCCCCCTCCCCGAGCTCCTGGCTGCCACTGTCTCTGTTGACGTACACAGTCTGGATATTCCCCATCAATGAATCAGACGGCACATGGACACTTGGTCTGGTCTCTTCCACCCAGCCATGTGTTTGAGGTGTCCGAGCTGCGGCACGTGTCGATACTTCCTTCTTTGCACAGCTGAACAAGACCTGTTGTATGTATAGACCACTTGTTTGTGGGTTGGCCATTCATCAGCTGCTAGACATTTTGGTGGTGAGTAATGCTGCTACGGACATTCGTGCACAGGTTTTTGTTTCAATACCTGATTTCACTTCTTTTGGGTATGTACCTCAGAGTGAGGGGATAGCTCATTGTGGTTTTAATTTGCATCTCTCTGGTGATTAGTGACGTTGAGCATCTTTTTTAACGTCTGTTGGCCATCTGTATGTCCTCTTTGGAGAAGTGTCTATTCAGGTTTTTTGCCCATTTTTTAAATTGAGTTATTTGTTTTTTTGGTGTCGAGTTGTATAAGTTCTTTATAAATTTGGGGTACAATATTCCACAAATCAATAAATGTGATACATTGCATAAACAAAACAAAAGATAAAAATCCCTTGATCATATCAATAGATGCAGAAAGTGCTTTTGGTAAAATTCAACACCCATTTATGATAAAAAAAAAAAAACTCTCAGCAAAGTGAGAATACAGGGAACATACCTCAATATCGTAAAAGCCACATATGACAAACCCACAGCCAACATCCTACTCAATGGGCAAAAACTAAAGGTGTTTTCCTTAAGATCAAGAACAAGACAGGGATGTCTGCTTTCACTGCTTTTATTCAACATAGTTCTGGAAGTTCTAGCCACAGCAGTCAGACAAGAAGAAGAAATGAAAGGCATTCGGATTGGAAAGGAGGAAGTAAAACTGTCATTATTTGCAGATGCCATGATACTATATCTAGAGAACACTAAAGACCCCACCAAAAACTACTAGAACTGATAAATGAATTCAGTAAAGTAGCAGGATACAAAATTAATATTCAGAAATCAGTGGCATTTTTATACACCAATAATGAGCTATCTGAAAAGGAAACTAAGAAAATAATCCCACTTACAATTGCAACAACAACAAAAAAGGTATCTAGGAATAAATTTAAGGATGTAAAAGACCTGTGCTTGGAAAATTATAGGATAGTGAAAAAAGAAACTGAGGCAATACAAGTAAGTGGAAGCATATACCATGTTCATGGATAGAAAGAATTAACATCATTAAAATGTCCACACTACCTAAAGCAATCTATAGATTCAATGAGATTCCTATTAAAATGGCAATGGAATATGTCATAGAACTAGAACAAATACCTATTCCAAGCATTTATATTGAACCACAAAAGACCCCAAACAGTCTCAGCAATCTTGAGTAAGAAGAACAAAGTTGGAGAAATCATGCTACTTGATATCAAACTATACCATAAGGCCGTAGTCATCAAAACAGCATGGTCCTGGCATAAAAGCAAGTATATAGATCAATGGGACAGAATGGAGAGCCCAGAAATAAAAACATACCTTCATGGTCAAAGGAGGCAAGAACATACAGTGGGGTAAAGACAGTCTATTCAATAAATGGTATTGGAAACATTAGACAGATACTTGCAAAAAAATGAAACTAGACTGGCTACTTGCACCATACACAAGAATAAACTCAAAATGGATTAAAGACTTAAATCACGGAACCATAAAAATCCTGGAAGAAAACATAGGCAGTACAATCTCCAACGTTTCTCACAGCAATATTTTTTCTGCTATTTTTCCTTGGACAAGGGAAACAAAAGGGAAAAATAAACCAATGGGACGACACCAAACAAAAAAGCTTTTGCACAGCAAAGGAAACCATCAACAAAATGAAAAGACAACCCACTGAGTGGGAGAAAATATTCGCCAACGATACATCTTTTTGCTTTTTTGATGGTGTCCTTTGATGCACAAAGTCCTTCCGGTTTTGGTGGAACCGGAGCAAAGCGGTGAAGAAACGTGCATCACACAGGGATAAAGTCCTCCCTTCTTCATCCTCGTCCAGTCATCCTCACCCTCGGTGAGGCCCTAGGCTTGGCTCTAGCACGTCTTTACTGTCTCAACACCTGCTCATGTTGCTTTTTAACAGGAAACGAGCAGGCTTTAGCCCAAGAGCCTTGCACAGGGCCAGTGTTTAGCAAGAATTTCAAAACTCATCTTCCCCCTCTTCACTGAGTTGATTGTCAAGGTCGTCCCTCTGTGGCTAGTGATGCTGGTAAACTCTACTTACACTACTGATAGCGTTTCCTTTTCAATACGATACATGTATTTGGTTGTCTTAGAGAAATGAGTGAATGATGTTCCGGAGCTTGCGAAGGTGGTAAGGAAATACCGGAATGTGAGGACTTGCTGGGGGCCCCTGGCACCCTGAGCAGGGACCGCAGAGGGGTGTGTGATGGGAGGCGGGGCGATGGGAGGTGCTGGGCCGGCCAGCATGATGGAGCAATGGGGCTGCCGTTAGTCAGTCCTGGGTGTGTCCCAGGAGCTGTACTGGGCACAGCAACATGAGGCGAAGAAGACCTTGAACTTTGGGTGAAGAGACAGAGCGAGCGAAGGTTGTCTGAGCGAAGAATGCGGCAGGATGTGGTGGCCGATGGGTGTGGGACATGAGGAGGAGGAGGTCCTGCAAGCTTCTGGAAGGATCCCGTAGTCAACAAAGGGGAAGACGGGCGGGCAGGGAACGAGAGGCCTCCTAGACATTTCGCCAGCGCTCTCTTAGCTCAGCATCTGTATCAGTTTCCTGTGGCTGCTGCCAACAGGACCTCAGCGAGCACAGCCTCGGCGGCTTCAAACCACAGGCGTTTATTCTCCCGCATCTGGGAGGCTGGAGGTGGAGGTCAGAGCATCAGCGTCTTTGCACGGGGTCTTGGAAAAGGTCAGTCTGTCCTCCTCCTTAGGTCTCCTTTACTTACACAGAGCGCTTCACCTCCGACACGCGGGCCGCCGTATGTCTGGGCGTTTTCCCCACCAAGCAATCCCCCGCGGCCCCGGCTGGGTGTCCCTCAAGTTAACTCCACTCTGACCCTGTCTACCTGGGAGAGCAGCAGACCCCACAGGTCAGGTCTCAGCCCCACAAGGCTGCCCCGCCCACTTCAGATGCCACTCCCCCGGCAGCCGTCACCTGTGCTTTGACTGATGGGCTGTCCACCTGAGGTTCCCACAACCCCTCCTCGGGTTCCATTCATTTGCTCGTGTGGCTCCCAGAACTAGGAGAAACCCTCTGTTTATAAAAGGCTGCGATAAAGGACTCAGATGGGCGGCCCGGAGAGGAGCTGCATGCGCCAGGGGGACTTGGTGGGGAGGCATCCTCCGGCTCATGGAAGGGCTCACGTGATCGGGGAGCTCTCCGGACCCTGTACTCTGGGGGTTTATGGAGGATTCGCCGCGCAGTCATGTTGGATCATTGACTCCATTGGCAGCCTCCTCCCTCCTCCAGGCCATAGCGGGCGGTGCTGAGAGTCCCATGCCCTCATCAGGGCTCGGTCTTTCCGGTGACGGTGACCCGCCCTCACCCGGGAGCCACCCGAGTCTCCTCATTGGAACACACACTCCATCACCCCGCTCGTTACAAGGGTTTCAGGAACAGGGTCAAAGGCCAGACAGTAAAACAAACGATGCTTTCAGTGCTCTTACCACTTAGGAAACGCCAAGGGCTGTAGGTGCTCTGGGCCGAAAGCGGGAAGAAGATCAAATAGATACTTCGTAGGTTTTTGTTTTGTTGTTAATCCCCGCCTGAGGGTATTTTTCCATTGATTTTTAGAGAGAGAGAAGCATGAGGGAGACACATTAATTGGTTGCCTCCTGCACACGCCCCGACCAGGGCTGGGGATCAAGCCTGCAACCCAGGTACGTGCCCTTGACTGGAATTGAACCCCTGACCTTCAGTCCGTGGGCCGACTCTATCCACTGAGCCACACCGGCTAGTGGATTCTAAGTCACAGTGTCACACGTGGCCTCTCTTCTCATAAGGGCACCAGGCATTGCATTTAGGGTCCTGCCTGGTCCATGATGACCTCGTGCTGACAGCCACCCCTGCGACAACCCGTGGGCAGAAGGTCACCTTGTGAGGTTCCGGTGGACATGGACTTGGGGCGGCACCGCTCAGCCCCGTACAGCATCTGTTGCAGTTGGCTGGCCGTCCCTTTCCACCGAAGGCCTTAGGGGCAGCAATTACACCGTTGGGTCTCCCAAGACCACACCTCGTCCACCCACCTTCTCTCTGGAGTTCTGACCTCAGCTGGAGTCTGCGTCCCCAGGTTCCCAGGTCACCATGTCACAGACCTAGGAGAACGCTGGGAAAGTCAGAGCATAAAAACGAAAGGAAATGAAATAACCAGAGACAAGGATTATGTGCGTGACTGGGGCTCGGCACCTCTCAGGGACTTCCCTGCCTTTGACCGGAAGAATCTGTGTCCTGCTGTCTGAGCCGAGCAGAAACAGGAGGTTGCTCGTCTTTGAAGCTTGCGGGGTAGTCGAGTTGCACTTGAAACTTCCCTGCGCGGAGTGGGTAGACACCTGCCCTTCCTTGGCGTTCGCCTGACTTCGCCGCCCGGCCATCCAGCGGGGAGGTCAGCAGTCACGGGCGGATGAAGGGATGGAGAAAGCCGACACCGGGAGGCTGTGCCCAGGCCACAAAGCGCTCTTTCACCAGGAAAGGGCTCTCCTGCCGCTCCCTCCTCCTCCTCCCTGTCCTCGGGTTTCAGCTACAGGAGGCTCTTGGCCCACAGGGACTTCAGAGGGGACGCAGCTTCCCGGCCTCGCAGCCCTTCCCTGCCCCGAACGTTTCTAAACAGAATTGAAAATCTCAGAAGCGCACGGCCTAGTCCCTATGTTCTTCTCACCTGACTTCCTAGCGGGTCATGACAGTCATTTCCTTTGAGGTTTCTTATCTTCCTTTCTCTCTCTTTTTTTCTTAGAACTAGGAATTCTCGAGGGCCACAGGTTCTGTGACTGCGTTGATGGGTATTTAAGGAGATGCAGCAGGTGTGTGTAGAGGCGTTGGTCGGTTGGGGAAAGAAAGCTGAAGGCGGGCTCTTTCTGGCAGAGCTCCTGGCCGTTTCGTTCACGCGGCGAACAGATACTCACTAAGCCCTCGCTTTGTGACGCGGGGTGTTTCCCGGGTAAAACCGAATTGCAATGAGGACTCCCACACCCCCCAGATGCTGACATCCCTGAGTGCCCACGCAGGCGGTGGAGGTCTTCTGCGGAGGAGGAAGGGCTAAAGTAAATATTTTCAGGACATTTTTGGAATTTACAAACATGGCGTCCCTCCATCCTGAAACGAAATGTTTGCCAGTTTAGACCGAGTCCCATGTTCGCCACGTTTGTGCTGATAAAAGTCTGACCGCGTTTCAGAATAATCCCCGGGTCTGAGTCCAGGCTCTGCCATTTTACCAGCTGTGTGGCCTTGGGCAGGTGGCATAACCTCTCTGACCCTCAGAGCTCTCTGCTGGAAGGCAGGCATGATGAGAGCCGGGGACTGTCTCAGAGGCTGCTGGGGGGTGAGGGCCACAGGGTGTGATGTGTGAAGTGGGCGGGCCAGTGGTTGAGTGTCGACCTATGAACCAGGAGGTCCTGGGTTCGATTCCGGTCAAGGGCACATGGCAGGTGGCTGGCTCAATCCCCAGTGGGGGCTTGCGGGAGGCAGCCCACCAATGATTCTCTCTCATCAGGGATGTTTCTATCTCTCTCTCCCTCTCCCATCCTCTCTGACGTCAATAAAAATATATTTTTTAAAAACCTGCTCCCTCCCTGGGCAGCGGGTGTTGTCCCCACGCCAGGGAAGGGCTGTGCACAGCCCCTTCCCCCCACTTCCTGACCTCCGCTCCTCCCTGCCCTGCAGTCTCCTTTTCTTTCTCCTTCTCTCTCCCCAGCTTAGGCTCCCGAAACGCAAATGTCAAAGCCTAGCTGTTGTCCGCAGTCGGTTTATTTAACAGCTGATAACTGATCCGTTACGCGGGAGGTAGGCGATAGCAGGCGTGGCCGGGACGTCTGCCGCGCCATTAGCTGCCCCGCTGCCCCCGCTGCCCCGCTGCCCTGGCACCCCGTTACGTTGCACACTCGGAGTTACAGTCCCCAGCACGCTCATTTTCACGCGCGTGGAAAAACGGCTGCCGTGGGCACCGCGCCCGATCCTGAATGGGAGGTGCCGTTTGCTTTCCAGTTTCTCTCTCGCTTCAGAAAAGCCCATCGGGTGCAGACTTTCTTGACGTGGGTGGAGATCATGGAGCCACAGGTTAGAAAATAAAACTCCAGGCTGGGACACGGGCCTGTCAGGAGGATTGGTGCACCTTTCCACGCCAGCTCCTAGCTCATGCTTCCACCTACTGAAGGGAGAAGGAAATGGTTAGTACTGGTCCTGGCGGGTGGGGTCGGTACTTGGCGGGGGAGGGAGGGGTGCAGGCGCCGGCAGCCGCGTTTCTGCAGGGACCCTGGGAAGATGCTGGTGGGAGGGCCGCCTCTGGAGGAGGTGGGAGTTAGGAACCCTCTGGTTTAGGGCCTGGGAGCCCCGTCCCAGCAGGTGTGAGTGGACGATCCTATGGCTTCCCGACGGCGCCACCTGCTGGTCTTCTCTGGCATTGCTCCCGGGTTTCCCGCGACAGCGCATGCGTGAGACAAGAGTCCGCCCCGCCCCGCGTCGCCTTCCAAATTCGGGTGCAAGTTGAGCCCATAAAACAAACCGTGCAATTACAATACTTTCATCACGCGAAACCCCCTTCTTGGATATTCCTGTCACTCGGGGCTTCCTCTTTCTAACAGCACGTTGTTAAGTGTCTGTCTGCCCCGTTGGGCTCTGAGCATCCGGGGGACACCCTGTACCCCCAAGGGGACCGCAGTTGGTTCCCAGCCCAAGGAGGAGCTCAGCAAGTCTAGATGCATCCAACGTGCCATGAACAGGCCGCGCCCTGAGCATCAGGAATGTGGCTGTCGCGGCTCCTCCCACCAGCTCCGAGCAGAGCCTGGGCCATAGAAGCCACCTGTGTCCCCGCGGATCCTAACAGGCAGGCACGGCCCGCAGATCACAGAGGAGGAAAGAGTCTGAGAGGCAAGACACTTGCCCCGAAGGTGGAGGGGCCCAGGTGTGAACACGTGTGTCTCTCGTGCCCTGGGCTGGCTGCCTCTTGAGCCTTCCAGGGAGTCGCCAGGGCTATGCCAGGACAATCAGTACCCTGGGGACAGCTCTGGGGTCACCATCACTCGGGAGCCCAGGCGCCCAAGCGCTGCCCTCCCTCCTTGCTTTGCTGAAAAGCTCCTCCCAGGCAGGAACGCAGAGACCTGGACACTCAGGAAGGAGGCCCGGCCAGCTGTCTTCCCACAGCCAGGCTGGTGATCTGGGTTTCTGCTCAACTCAGGGGTCGTCATGCGCACCTACTACGTGCTGGACACAAAGAGGCGTCACTTCCTGCCTGTGGAGTCCCCAGCACCCAGGACCTGTGTTCAAAGCAAGGAATGGAACAAACTTTCAAGTGGTTTGGCGCCAGCCGCTCCCCACCCACACTGTGACCCACAGACTTTCTCCCCAGGGAGGGCGGGTCTTCCTGTCAGAGCAGACACCCCTTCAAGGCAGCCGCGTCCCTGTCCACGCTCGACGACTAAGCGAGCCCTCCCTTCATGCTCCGTGTCCAGAAGTCACTCCATAAATATTTGCTGAATGAATGAGCAAAACAAACCTCTGTTACCGGCTCCTGGCCGTATCAAATCAGTGTTTCTTTAAACATTCATGAGTGCCGTGATGTTTCCCAGTGTGAGACCAAACCATCTGACAAACGAGGCCTGCGTCTCCGATTAAAGGGTGTCTGTCTGTTAATAGTCCCAAAGGGGAGCTCTCCGGTGCGCCACTGCCATCACTTCCCGTAATTGGGTGGTGCGGATTGTAGTTTACCGACGGCATCATCCAGGAGCACCGCGGCCCCGGAACTGCCACTGCGGGGGCTTAGTGGCACCAGCCGGAAGCTGATTGGTTAGCGGGTCAAACGGGGCAAAGAGAATGTTCTCCCCGCAAACCTGTGCGTAGAGGAATCACGGAGTTGCCCGAAGAGCTGACTTTTTGTGGCCAAATAATGGGTAGGATCTCTCCTAGGAAACCTGTCGGGATAATTTAGAAATGGGGGGATCCTCTTTCTGAGTGCCACTGGCGGCTGGTGGGAGGAAGGACTTAGACAAGTGAACATTACAGGATCGAGCCTGTTGAGACGAGCAGTCCTATAAACAGAGTCCCCGGTGCTCAGAGGAAGTGCGTGAAGGGAGGACCTTAGGGGCAGGGCCCTGTTTATTTTGTTCACCGTTATGCAGGAAGTGCCCGTGAATGAATGAATGAATGAATGAAGCTACCATGGACTTACTTAGATTAAATCCACATGTGACCCTGCTTCAGGCACCAAGTGGGCCAGGTCTTCAGAAGGGACCCTGGCCCCCGAGACCCCTCCCGGCAGGAGTGGGGTGTGTACCCACCGTGGCTGGGTGT
>NW_005871495.1:93864-121426 GCF_000147115.1 Myotis lucifugus
CACACCCCACCCCACCCCAGTCTCTGGTCTGAGCTTTACAAAGCCACCGAGCCGCCTCTGCAGCCCTGACGCAGGCTGTCCCCTGGAGGCGCGTGGGGGACAGTGCCCGGGGGGACCCTGCTCAGTAAGGTGATCTTTACTCAAGGCCCTAAGTGGTCACTGTCAACAGCCATGAACCTCACTTTTGTCCCAACCTCCTGCTGTGCCCGGAGTGGGGGCTGCGGGGGACTCCAGGCCGCCCGTTGGTCCGCAGGTGCAGTACACGTTCATCTACCAGGCCCTGCTGGAGTACTACCTCTACGGGGACACGGAGCTGGACGTGGCCTCCCTGGAGAAGCACCTGCAGACGCTGCAGGGCACCGCCACCCACTTCGACAAGATCGGGCTGGAGGAGGAGTTCAGGGTGAGCGCCCCGGCTCCAGGGAGGGGCGGCGTACAGGAAGCTGCCTCCCCGATGACCCCAGAGAAGGCGAGGGGGTGGGGAGGGAGGGTGGCCCTCCGTGACTCGCGGGAGGACTAATGAGGGGCCCTCAGAGCGGGGCGGCGGCCGGGCGGGCAGGGAGAGTGCCCCGCATACATTTACTGCCCGAGGCCCCGGAGGGGTCTGGAGATGGAGGCGGGCCCTGGTGCCCTGTGTCAGGAAGCTGAGGGTGGGCCAGGAGCGTTGGCGTGTAACCGCGTGGCTGGGTCCTTTGCGGCTGCAGAAATTGACGAATGTCCGGATCATGAAGGAGAACATGCGGACGGGCAACCTGCCGGCGAACATGAAGAAGGCCCGAGTCATCCAGATCATCCCGTGTATGCAGCCGGGCCCCCGGGCGGGGTGGGGTGGGGGGCGGGTGGTCCCTGAGGCTTCAGGCCCTGAGGGTTCACGATCACCCACCTCTGCTACCCAGGGTCCAGGGCGAGGCCCCCCCTTGGCCTAGGGCTCCCCGCCCCCACCAGGAAGAGAACGCCCACTGACAGGCCTGTGTGCCCGGGACAGACGTGGGCGCAGAGCTGGGGGAGGGGCATGACTCAGGCCTCCCGGTTCTGCATTCCATGGGTCTTCCCCCAGCCTGGGCGAGGCCTGGCACCCCGTTACCCAGAGCAGGAGTGCTGGCCCCCCAGGCCAGGCCACAGACCTGAGGAGCTCAGCGGAGACCTTCCAGGGAAAGGGCCAGATGCTGGCCTGCCCGGTCTTGGGTGAGGGCGGGCCGAGGAATGGACCTCAGTGATCGGGGGGGACCTAGAGGCCGGGCCGCCTTGAGCAGAGGGAGTGTCCGTCCTTCAGACACCTCCCTGGGACCCGGCCCGGACACCAGCAGGTGCAGACAGACTTGCTAGAGGCCACCCTGTGCAGGAAGTGCGTGGCGACTGTCCAGGCTCATAGTTTGATGTGAATTCTCTCCGTCCATGACGCATGAAACCCATCGCTGGGTTGTTTTCCTGACGACACCCCCTCCTGGGGCCCCGTTCACCCACCTGTTCGATAGTCAACCCTCTCAGGGGTCGGCTGGCAGCCACTTTGTTAGTGAGTTTTCCGTGGGGAGCTGGCGGGCGGGCGGGACGGCGTCTCCCTCACCAAGGACTTGCCGCCCTGCAGATGACTTCAACCGCGTGATCCTGTCCATGAAAAGGGGCCAGGAGTACACGGACTACATCAACGCGTCCTTCATCGACGTAAGTGCCGCCCCGGCCGCGCTGCGGAGGGAGACCCCTCCTCAGACCCAACAGGAACTCGCCGCCACCATCAGAGAGGCTGGGCCTGCCTCCCCAAACCCAAACCTTTCACGGGAATTCCTTGTTAGAAAGAGTGAACAATGAGCTGGGGGGAGAGAGGAGATGGGCGCACTGCCCCACAGCTCAGCGTTTTTTCGTTCTGCTTTAAACGTGGAGCGATTTCTCTTTCCCGCCTGTGTCACCACCGGTTGTCCTGGTGCTTCTGGTCTCGCTCCTTCGGTTTCTCAGACACATTCGTGCAGGACAGCGCGGTGGGCGGGCAGCTCGCGCCCAGTCTGGCCGGGATGTCTGCTTGCAGAAGGGAAAACTGTGCCGAAGGCCCCTCGGGCCGCGTGGAGGACCTGGGATGTGGACCACTTCCTCTAACCCTACGCCCGGGTTCTTTGCACAACCTCGATGCTAACTTAACCGTAGCCCCTGGCAGCGTGTCGGGCCAGAGCCCCCAGGTGGCCACAGCGCGTGGCAGGGCTCATCCCCTTTCCGCCGCCTCATCCTCCATTCCCGCCAGCAGGTGCCAGGGCTCCAGGGTTCCCCATCCCTCCCAGCTCTTACTACCGTCTGTCCTTCCCATTAAAGCCGTGAGTGGCGGGGCGTGGGCGCCATTCAGAGGTCCAGTCCGCAGAGGGAGCGGGCGTCCTGCCCTGGGGCTGGCCCGGGGCCTGGGCCTGGGAGCCCGGGCTGCTCTCCCTCCTCTGGCCCCTGCTGTGCGGACGCCCCGGCTGGTCCTGTGGTGGAGCCCAGGGAGGAAGTCCGCCTGCCACTGTCCCCTCTGCTCCATCGGCAGGGCTACCGACAGAAGGACTACTTCATCGCCACGCAGGGGCCCCTGGCGCACACGGTGGAGGACTTCTGGAGGATGGTGTGGGAGTGGCGGTGCCACACCATCGTGATGCTGACGGAGGTGCAGGAGCGAGAGCAGGTCAGGCGCCGCCCCGCCCGGGCCCCAGGCGGCTTGCACACACGGGTGCTGCCCACCCATGTGGCAGGTGCTTCATTGCAAACGTCCCACCTGCTCTTAGGGGCAGGTCCAGCCATAGCTACTGAGAGAGGTTGGCGCTGCAAAAGGTCTCATTTCACCCTTCCTTCCTTCCTTCCTTCCTTCCTTCCTTCCTTCCTTCCTTCCTTCCTTTGGGGGAGGGGGGTAACTATAACCACCCATCAGCTTTCGTTCTTAGATTTTATTTAACCTGCCTTGAAGTTGCACCATTTGGCGTTTGCCACAAATACAAATTTGATCGCAACTTATTGGAGAAAAAGACACGTATTCACTTTTATCAAGACATAAAGCTATAGGTGTTAAAAAAAAAAAAAAAGCTATAGATGTTGATACCTATGCCCTTGGCATTGTCCTGCTCAAGTTGAACGAGCTGTATTTTCGTTTTCCCAGAGACCCATCCATGGCCTTCTTGGATTAGTGTTTATTTAATAACATAATAAGGACTTCTGAACCCACCACCCAGCTGAAAACCCAGACTTTTGCCGATAACGTGCATCTACCCAGGTGTCCCCCCAAGGTGTAGCCACTACCCCGAATTTGTGTTTCGATTTCTTTGCTGTTTAAAAACCGGCTTTATTGAGACTCAGTTCACATACCGTACAGTTCATCTTGTTAAAGGCTTCCGTTCAGTGGGCTTTAGTCTATGCACAGACCTGTGCAAGCTCACCGCTAATTCAGAGCATTTTCATCACCCCCAAACCAACCCCGAGTCCATGAACCATCCCCCCCACCCCGCCCGCTCCGTGGCCCCTGCCACCGCAGACCTGCTCCCTGACTCTCTGGCTTGGCCCGCTCTGGACGTTTCACGTAAATGGAACCTCACCGCGTGCCTTTCGTGCTTGAGTTCCTTCCCGTCGCATCATGTTTTCGAGGTTCGGCCTGTGGTGGCCGAAGAAGCTCTTCGTCCCTTTGACTGGCAGGTGCTGTTGATTGTGACCGCCTGGCTTTGTCCGTTCCTCAGTCGATGGACGTTTGAGCTGTTTCCACTCTTGGGCTCTTATGAGTCACGTTACGAACATTCATGCCCGGGGCCTGGTCCTGGGAGCCCGGGCTGCTCTCCCTCCTCTGGCCCCTGCTGTGTGGACGCCCCGGCTGGTCCTGTGGTGGAGCCCAGGGAGGAAGTCCGCCTGCCACTGTCCCCTCTGCCACTGTCCCCAGGTTTTTACCTGGGCGCACGTGTTCATTTCTCTCGAGCAGAGTCCTGGGGTGGGGGAACAGCCGGGCCGTGTCCTAACTCTGTTGCAACTCCCTCTGAGTTACCCTTTGGGGACCCGCCAGGCGGCTTTCTGGAGCAGCTGCCTCATTTTACATCCCCACCAGCCGTGTGCGAGGGTTCCCGGTGCTCCCCATCCTTGCCAACACTTGTTATTGTCTGTCTTTTTTATTAAAGCCATCCAGTGGGAGTGTCTTTGCTCTAAAAACAACTTTCCTGTCATACGTGTGTGTGTGTGTGCGTCTAAAGACCCTGCCGATCAGTTTTGCTGGCTTCTTGCTGTCTGTACAGGGTATCATTTCAGCACATGTTCGTCAGGGACTTGCTGTTTCGGCTCTGAATTATGCTTTGATATTTTCTGTGCTGGCGCCTAAAGCTGGGCTTCATTCATCCTCCTTTCACTGTGTTCCTCTTCACCAGCCTGCCATCCGCACGCCGTGTGCCCCTTCCCCTGCCGTGAGCACTGGGGGGGGTGCATTTTGGTGGGTTTGTTTATGTGAAGGCAGCCACATGGGCCGTGCGGGTTGGCTGCGAGCAGGAATCCAGCTTCAGGGAAAACCCGTTTTTCAAGCGTCATGTATCGAATATCTCTCCTTCCCATCAGGCCCCTTCTGTCCTGTTCCCTGGCCCAGCAGGCATTGGTGGGCATTCAGGTTCAGATTCATGCCATTTTCTTGTCCAGACAAAACATGTTCAACAGAAACACTTTTCTCTTTATGTTGTGATCTTGTTTCCAGGCATATCCTCTGCTTCCTCAAATAAATTATTATAAAAATTCAAAAGAATATTTTAAACCGTTTGAGAGCAATCCTGCATCATGTAGCTAAAACGCCTGGCAGCACACCATTCATTAGGAGACTTAAATCCTATTTTCTCCCCCAAGGACAAATGCTACCAGTATTGGCCGACAGAGGGCTCCGTGACGCACGGCGACATAACCATCGAAATAAAGAGCGATGCCCTTTCCGAAGCCATCAGTGTCCGCGACTTCCTGGTCACCTGCAATCAGGTACTGTGGTTGTCTGGCTCCTCCTGCCCTTTCCGGAGCCCCTCGTGGAGGTCAGAGCCCCACGTGGAGGTCAGAGCCCCACGTGGAGGTACATGGAGGTCGGAGCCCCAAGTGGAGGTCAGAGCCCCACGTGGCTGTCGGAGCCCCACGTGGAGGTCAGAGCCCCCGTGGCTGTCAGTGCCCCCGTGGCTGTCGGAGTCCCACGTGGAGGTCAGAGCCCCCGTGATGAACGGGGCCAGGTTGTCCAGGGCAGCTCTATGACATTCAGACTTCCAAGGTCACCTGCCTCCTTGCTGAGGGACAAGGGGGACGGGGCGCCCACCCCCACTCAGGAGGAAGGATGGTGACTGGGGGCAGGAGGAATAA
Organism: Myotis lucifugus; assembly: GCF_000147115.1. Classification (NCBI taxonomy): domain Eukaryota; kingdom Metazoa; phylum Chordata; class Mammalia; order Chiroptera; family Vespertilionidae; genus Myotis; species Myotis lucifugus. Next base: position 99,172 of record NW_005871495.1, read on the forward strand.
AGGGGACGGGTGACCCCCAGAGGCCTCTCCAGGGCTCCCTGCAGGTGCCTTTTCAGAGTCCCTGACCGTCCCCGTCCCACGGGGTCCTGGGCTCCGCTCCTGTCTAAGGGGGAGTTCTGTGGGGCGGCCATAGTGAGGGGCTCGTCTGTGGGACCTGGTTCCGAGCGCAAAGCAGCCAGCACCGCAGAGGCTCCCGGGGAGACTGGCTCCCTCCACCCAGGCACGACCCAGAAACTAGACCACAGACTGCTCACCCCCAGCCCTGACGGTCACTCGGGCCCCGGCTTCTGGAGAGAGAGATGGCCTGGCCTCTCAGGCACAGCTGCCAGGGGCTCCGGGGACACCCCTTGAACGTCCTGCTTCCCACTTGGCAGGAAGCATGGCCAGCCTGCCCTCGGGTGACCACAGTGGACACAGCCCCACCGAATCCTCAGGGTGGCCAGTGGTGCCTGAGTCCCCGAGGGCAGGTGGCCTGGGGCCTCCCCCCGGGCAGCGAGGGGCGCTGGCCGGCACCACTGAGATGCCCTCCCCACAGCCCCAGGCCCGCCAGGAGGAGCAGACCCGTGCAGTCCGCCAGTTCCACTTTCCACGGCTGGCCAGAGGTGGGCATCCCGGCCGAGGGCAAGGGCATGATCGACCTCATCGCGGCCGTGCAGAAGCAGCAGCAGCAGACGGGCAACCACCCCATCACCGTGCACTGCAGGTGAGCGCCCCCTGCTGGCCGCGCACCACACCGGCCCGGCTCCCAGCGCGGAATGTCTCCAGGCTGCATCTTCACCTTCTCTCCTGCATGCGCACACGTCACTTTACACAAATGCCACCTTATCAGCCGTGCGGGATGCACTTGGTGGGAGGGGTTAGGAACCGATTCAAACACACATTTCTCGGGCCTCCTAAGCCATCAAAGAAACCCCCAAGCTCAGCTCAGAGAGAGCCGCTCCTGAACTTCAAGGCGCTCTGCGTTGGGGTGCTGGCCTCCACACCCTGTCCTCTGGGCGCTGGAAGGGGAGCAGGTGCCCCGACACCAGCACCGCCGAGGGCTGTGCACCTGGGAGGCGCCTGGGCCGCTCCTGGCCTGGCCTCAGGGGAGCACACGCCCCTGTCTGGGGGTCCCAGGTGCCCGCAGAGGTCAAACTAGAAATGCGTTCCTGCGTGTGTTGCCTCGGAAGCCCGGGCTGAGTTTAGAACAAATCGGGCACCAGAGAGACGCAGGTGACGCGGCCCACGGGGCAGACGCGGACAGGTCCCTGCGGGGGGTAGGGGCCCGGGTCAGCCCACCTCACCCCTCCTCGGGCCTGGACAGGGAGGGCTCGCATTTCTAACAAGTTCCTGGGAGGGCGCTGCTGCTTCCGCTGCTGCTGTTCCGGGGCCCGCTCTGAGAGCCATGGGTCTTCCCCAGGAAGACGGGCAGTGGTGACCGCAGCTGAAACACGGGACAGCCCTGACCCGCTCAGGAGGTGTCCGTCTGCCGTCCCTGGGAAATGTCGGTCCCTCTGTCATGAGGCGGGCCTTGTGCCAGCTCCCAGCTGCTCCTCCTGGTGGAAAGCCGAGCTACATCTCAGTGGCCATTAGAAGGCCACCCTGCCCTGGCCGGTTCGGATGGACCGCCGGCCTGCGGACTGAAGGGTCCCAGGTTCGAGTCCCATCGAGAGCACATGCCCGGGTTGCGGGCTCGATCCCCAGTAGGGGGTGTGCAGGAGGCAGCCCATCCATGATTCTCTCTCATCACTGATGTTTCTTCTCCATCGCTCTCCCTTCCTCTCTGAAATCAATAAAAATATACACTGAGTGGCCAGATTATGATGAGCACCCCATCGGTACTTCATTGACACTTCCCAAAATACTGAATAGTGAAAACTTCCTAAGCAAATACTCTCAAGGTTTTATTATTATTATTATTATTATTATTTGCATAACTAAGTCACTTCATTGTACTGATGGGGTGGTCATCATAGTCTGGCCACTCAGTGTATTTTTTTTTAAAAAAAGGCCACACTCACATCCTCCCCATGGGCTGCAGCAGCGATGCGTGGGGTGGGCGCTGTCCCATTGCCCCCGCTCCCCCCCAACCCCCAAGTGGCGGGGCCCCTGCCTGAAGCCTCTCTCCCCGCAGCGCTGGCGCGGGGCGCACCGGTACGTTCATCGCCCTCAGCAACATCCTGGAGCGCGTGAAGGCGGAGGGGCTGCTGGACGTGTTCCAGGCGGTGAAGAGCCTCCGCCTCCAGAGGCCGCACATGGTGCAAACCCAGGTGAGGGGCGGCCGGGCGGGCGGGCGGGGCCTCGCTGGGCGGCCAGGACTGGCTGGGCGGGCGGGGGCTCGCTGGGCGGCCAGGACTCGCTGGCCTTTTCTAGGTGGGGAAGCGGGTTCCTCCGGAAGCTAAACTGTAACGGGAGCCGGCGGGCTGAGGGTCTGCAGGGTTTTCATGCCTGGGCTTCCCTGTGTCTTCTTTCTGAATGCTTCTCCTAATTATTCCAGTATTTTTAAAATATATGTTAATGTCTTCTTGGTTTTCTCTTTCAGGAACAGTATGAATTCTGCTACAAAGTGGTACAAGATTTTATTGATATATTTTCTGATTATGCTAATTTCAAATGAAAACTCCTGCCTTAAGATATTTTTTAATTTAATGGTCAGTATATTTTGTAAAAAAAAAATCATGTTAATTTATTTCATAGTTGACATTAATACCCTTTCTAATGTCTTTGTATATATCTTGTGATGCTTTCAAGGCCGCCCGCTATAAACTTACTATGTCGTCAAGGCCCCCTTTTAAAAACTGGAATAATGTATTAAGGTCAGATGATGTCCCATAAAGTATATATTTCGCTAATACCAGTAAATGTTTTAATTTCTCAGTAGATCCATATCATTTAATTTCTCACACTCAGCACCTCTAAATGTTATAAAATCGTAATGTGCCAAGTGTACAAGATGCTAAACACAGCGTTCAGGAGAAAACAGCCGGGGACTCAGAAATCGGGTGGGAATTCGCTTGGTTAAGGCTGCTTGGACGGCCCTGAGCCGCAGCATTTTTTTGAGGACAAACTGTTCCTGAAGCTGCGCGATAAAGAATGTGTTTTGTAAAGGCCTCGGTCCCACCCACGTGGTTTCCCTGTTACAATTTAAAGATCCAAGAAGGCTGCGCAACCTGGATACAGGTCTGCAGCTAGTGACTGTACAGTGAGAGGAACACAGGCCGTGTCCCGGGCCGTGTCCGTGCCACCGGGGACAGATGACAGGAGAAGACCCAGGTGGTCTGGTTCGCCCACGGCTTCCGAGCTGCACCCCCACAGCGCCCCCTGCTGTCCGTCCCTCTGCGTGTTTGACGCAGATGAATGCCTTTCTTGCTCTGGTCCCATTGGCCACAGCTGCCAGCGTGGGCGGCAGGTCTCCCAGGGGCCCCACCTCAAACCACTTCCCCCCCAAAAGTTCAGGTCAAGCCCCAAGCCCCGCACCCAGGGGAGCCAGAAGCTCACGCTTGGTAGAAAGAGCAGCAGGACCACAGGTAACGATGCTTTAAACTTTCTGAGAAGCGTTTTGGTACTTAAAAGCCCCTTGTAAAAACTAAGACTGTTTGTAAGAAAAGAAACCCTAAAATCTAGATTTATACCGTTTTTTAAAAGTCCCGCTCCGCAGTGTTTAATTGGAGAAGAGAAAGGCTAGCTTATTTTTGGATGGAAATACTAGGGAGACCTTGGACACTGGATGATCATGACCCCCTGCCAGACAGGACCGGCTCATGGGGTAAAATAGAAGGGGGTGGGGGGAGGGATGAAGGTAGACAGGTTTGATTTGGTAGCAGCGGTCTTTCTATGGCCGTTCGTGCCTAGCAGACGAGCACAACCTCAGACACCTGGTCTCACTGACGGACAGCAGCTCACCTGTGCATTTTGGTACGTCCGTTGCTTTTTAAAAGACATATCAACGCCTCGTTTGACATTTCCCCTGGGAGCGGATTGCACTGTTTCTCCCGTGTTCATTGCCTGAGCACCGTGCACCGGGCTGGGCCAGGTTCTGAGGGCAGGCCCACAGCTGTGTCCGTGGCCAGTGAGCAGGCTGTACCCGGGCTGGGCCAGGTTCTGAGGGCAGGCCCACAGCTGTGTCCGTGGCCAGTGAGCAGGCTGTACCCGGGCTGGGCCAGGTTCTGAGGGCAGGCCCACAGCTGTGTCCGTGGCCAGTGAGCAGGCTGTACCCGGGCTGGGCCAGGTTCTGAGGGCAGGCCCACAGCTGTGTCCGTGGCCAGTGAGCAGGCTGTACCCAGACGGGGTGGGGCCAGGTTCTAAGCACAAGCTCACAGCTGTGTCCACTGCCTGAGCCCCAGGCCGCGGGCTGGGCGGGTTCTACGCACAGGCTCACGGGTAACCAGGCTCCTGCCTCTCCCCTGAGCCCCACCCAAGGGCCAGCACAGGTGCCCCGCTGGGAAGACAAAAGCACAACTCGGTGAGGGCTGCCATGCCGCCCGCCAGCCACAGCCCTGGGCTGTGTACATGACACCGATGTCGCCCGCCCCGGACCCCGAACTAGGGCCCCGGAGGGAGACGCACGGAGCGCTGCAAGGCAGGCTGGTTGGCCCCGTTGGTTCTCATTGCTAAATCCCAAGCCCAGAGCCTGCCTTTGATTGAAGGGGAAGAGGCAGGGGCTTTGCCCAGCACCAACCCTAGAACTAGAGCCGGCTGCCTGTGATGCCGGCTGCCTGTGATGCCGGCTGCTTGTCACTTATTTGAGGGGCCCACGTGGAAGGGCGCGGATTTGGGTCCAAATCGAGGAGCCGTCCTCAGCATCCCCCACGCCCTCCAATGGGCTCCCTGGCACCTCCTGGAGGAGACAGACCCCCTCAGGGCGCCCTCGGGAAAGTGCCCCAGGGGTGTGTCCTCTCGCCCCTTGCGCCCTCCGGGTGTGCACCCCAGGTGTCCGGGTGCCCCGTTGGTCCTTCCAGTCCCAGAAACAAAGCAGAAGCCACTGTCCCTTGGGCACAGACCCTCCCCAGGTGGGGGCAGCCCGCGCTTGCCTTCCTGGGGGGCCCTGGAATGCAGCCAGCTGGCCCCGGCAGGGGTCTGGGGGAGCCCTCGGGACTCACCGCCTGTCTGTGCAGCTACGTGGGAGCTCTTCCCCTTCAGGCACAGAAGGCCCCCTGTGCACACAGGCGCCGCCCGACCTGGGTCCCCCCAGCGTCTCCCTATGTTGCACGCAGTTGAATTCAATGCCAAATCCGACCGGAAGGCTCCGGTTCTGACCTGTGTGCTTGGTCACCGTGTGACTCACTTACTCTCCTTGTGCTCATGAGGAATGCAGGCCGGGGTTCTGAAGGGTATTTTTTATGTGTTTTTAAAAACTTTTACGATGAGCCTGGCATCCGTTTCAGCACCCGGAGACATGCCCGCGTGTTATTTTTTTTAACGTCCGGTTACTGACACTTTTGTGTAACTACGTCGTGTTTCATTCATGTGCGATCTTTCTATGTATGTACCCCGGTTCCACCCATCTTGCCTCCTTTTATTACATTTATCACTTGCTCTTGTTCTGATTTTGATGCCACTGAATGTTGCTGACGTCTTTGTACCTGCAAATTGCACGGTGGGAAACATTCCGACGCAAGGATAAACCTTTGCTTTGACTTCCGGCCTGCGTCTCGTTCTTTATAGACCACTGGTTTTGGGGCTTCTGTGACTTAGCTGGGAGCAACCCCTCCGGTGTGGGGGGCACGGTGGGCCTGGGGGGTGTGGGGGCACGGTGGGCGTGGGGCCACGGTGGCCAGGGCTTGGCCCCAGCGCTCAGCTGGTCCTCAGGCCTGAGGTACAGGCAGGAAACACGTCATAACTCGCCGTCAGGGAGCCCAAGCTTTTGCTGGCGTCCAGGCAGGAATCTGAGCTCTGAGCAGTGATGTTTCGGTCAACAAGGGTGACGACAGATGCATCAAGTCCACAGCCAGGTGGACTCAGAAAGTCCTGGATGTTGCTTTTCCTCCTAAAATCTAAAACCCCACCAGCAGCCCTTTGCCGTCCTCATGGCTCTGACTGTGCCCAGCTCTCTCCACCCGCCCACCTCGCCTCCCTCCCTCCCTCCCTCCCTCAGCTTCCTTTCAGCATTTTAGGCCCACTTGGGATCCAAGCATATGCTTTTATTCTCTGTATTTAATAAATTTTATGAGCCTTATGTTTGCTAAGATGATTTGAAACCTGTTAGTCCCCTCTCCAAAGCCACCTGCAGTGAAACGCACCTGCAGCGAAGTGCCGTTGGCTCTCCTAGGCCCTGGGTGCCTGGGTCTTCCTCGGGGTCTGCCTGCACCTGTCTGTGACAGGGGTCCCCTAGGGCAGTGGCCCCCCGCTCCTGCTCTGGGTGGGGGGCAGGCCTTCTGCCTGCAGCCTGCTCTCAGCCTCAGCCTGGTTGATGGTTACCTAATCCCCCCAACTGTGACCCCCCCTCAGTGTGAAGTGAAGGATGCGCAGTGGGTGTTTCCCATCCAGACCCACAACCCTGGCTACGCTGTGCTTACGAAGTGGGGAAAGTGGGCTCATTTATTTCTGTGGGATTTGTGGTCAGAATTAAACCCGAAAGGGTTGTTTTTTATCTTTATTGTTGAAAGTATTACAGATATCCTTTTCCCCATTGTCACCCTCCATTCCACCCCCACGCCCTGCCCCAGGCTGTCACCACACTACTGTGTCCCTGGGCCATGCATTTATGCATCCTAGTTATTTGATTAATCTCTGCCCACCCACCCCCACCTTCCATCCCGTTACTCTGTTCCATGCTGCTGTGTCTCTGGATCTGTTTTGCTCATCATTTAGATTCCACATGAGTGAATCATGTGATACTTGTCTTTTTCTGACTGGCGTATTTCACTTGGCATAATACTCTCCAGGTCCCTCCATTGTGTCTCAAAGGGTAAGAGATCCTTTTTACAGCTGCGTAGTATTCCAGGGTGTAAATGTCCCACAGCTTTTTTATCCACACATCTGCTGATGGGCACTTGGGCTGTTTCCAGATCTTAGCTATTGTAAATAATACTGCAGTGAACATAGGGGTGCATATATTCTTTCTGAATGGTGTTTCAGGTTTCTTAGGATAGATTCCTACAAGTGGGATCACTGGGTCAACTAGCAGTTCCATGTTTAATTTTTTGAGTTTTGTTAATTACTGTTTTTTTCATTAATCAGTATATTCCATTCCCAAGGCACACAGCTAATTGAAATTTTTCTATATGTGAACTTCATGAACAACCTAATCAAAGAAAAGTCCTGTTATTTTTCATTTTCTTGAATTTGGCCTCCCTGAATTCACATTTATGACTCACATCTCCAGTCAAGCACCTTTCTAATGAGGCCCAATACTGTCCTTTTTTTATTTAAAAAATATTTTTATTGATTTCAGAGAGGAAGGGAAAGGGAGAGATTGAAACATCAGTGAGAGAATCATTGATCAGCTGCTTCCTGCACGCCCCCTACTGGGGATTGGGCCTGCAACCCGGGCACGTGCCCTTGACCGGAATTGAACCCGGGACCCTTCAGTCTGCAGGCCCACGCTCTGTCCACTGAGCCAAACCAGCTAGGGCTGTCCTTTCTGTTGCACGATGCCACTCTTCTTCCCAGGCCAGCTCACCTGTCACCAGCCCTGACAGGTGAGCTGCTCAACCTGTCTTCCCCCAACCCCCTCCCCCTGCCTTCCCCAACCTTCCCTCCCTTAGGGCCTTAGGCAACCCTGAACTCCGCCCACCACTGCATGGTGGCAGCGCCAAAAGCACAACAGATGGAGACAGACGCCTCAGTTGATTAACAAAAGTTTATTTTTATATGAACCTGGCTCCACGCCAGACACAGAGGACAGGAGGGCACAGACAGGCACGGCCCTTACACGCACACTTGGGGACAGCCACCTCGTCTTCCATCCTCTCCTCAGCCCGGCAAGGCGGGTGAATGGGGAGGCGAATGGATGGAAGATGTGCTATTTTCTGACCAGGGGACACACAGGGACAGGACACAGTGGAACATAAAAACAGAGATGCCAGCAGTTAGATGCACGTCTAGGCCTGAAACGGGAGGAAGTCTGGACTTGACCTGCAACTGGGCAGTACAGCCTCCACTGGGAGGTATGCCCTCCATTGGGAGGTACGGCCTCGCAATGAGAGCGCGGGCCCTCGGGGAAGGACCCTGGTGCCTGCTGCCGTCAGAAATGGCCTTGTGTTAGGACGGCTCATGTTGCTTCCTGTCCCCAGTGGGTGCAGAGCACCCTAGGCTGACAGGTGCAGCCAGAAAAAGCACAGGTGGGCCCAGGGCCAGCAGAAGCTCAGAAAACGTTAACCTGTTCTGCTGATGTGAGAACCTCAGGTCTGCTCGGCTCCGTCGTTTTATCTGGGAGCCTGACCAAAGGAGCTAAGACGGTGTCAGCCTGAGAACCGAGCCCCTGGCCGATGGGAGGGTGGATGGGTCCTTCTCAGATGAGCGCAGTCCTAGTTTAGGCAAATACCACGTGAAAAAGGCACACCACCAGTCGGCCCCGAGATGTCTGTCTGACTGCTGTGCCCTGAAGATGGGGTCACAGGCCATCCTCCAGGTCGAGTTTATTCCCTGAGTGACTGGAGTCCCGGACAAGCCTGCCCTGTGCAGACACCCAACCCCAGGGCACCGACACAGGCCTCCACACCGTGAAGACACATCTATAAGCACCAGGAGTCTTCCCTTACCCCTTCCTATCGCTTCCCGAGGGCCCTGCCTTTGGGGTCCTCACGGGGACACAGACAAACACAGAAGCATTTACAATGCAAGTGCTAGAGCCCGGGGCGGGGCTGACCGGAACAGGGCTGACCGGAGAGGTCGACTTCAGGGCTGCATTGGCAAAGTTGAAGCGTACAGCTTGGCTCAAACTCCCCTCCCAACCCCCACCCGCCTTAAGTTGTTATTTCTGGGGACCCAGGAGTCCCCCTTCATAACTCCAGGCGGGGTTTTTGAATAGACTATTGAGAATCAAGAAATTTTTTAAAAGCTTTCTTCCCTTACGCACCCGGATAGCATTATTTACAGAATCCACGTTTAAATTCACAGCAAACGTTGTTCTAGAACTTATCACTAAACTACATTCCTACCCCCCCCCCCCCCCCCCCCAACCCAATCTGAGCTAAACATCGTCACGGCCCCGGCGGCTTCGGGTCCTTATTTTCTTGACGCCCGTGTCGTCGTTCTCCTGTTCGGGAAGAAAATGCAGCTCCGGTCACTTAAAGCGAGGACTTCTGTACCCAACTCCGCCCTATGAGTGCCCCAACCCTCCCTGGGGCGACCCTTCCCAGAAGGGATCTGGAGGGCGGAGAGGAGTTTTAGAATCCAGGGTTGGGGGCAAAATGCAGGTTTACAGTAGTGAGTATGGGAAACAAGGCGTACGCTTGTGTTATTAGTAATTATTGTATTTGCCACCAAACAACCGTGAACCAGACCCGTCTCCATGTCTTTGCTGACGTCAGCTGCTCTGCGCCTGTTCCCGCGTGACTCTAAGGGGCAGGGACATTCGGTGCCATCCTGGACATGGGTGGACCTGCGTCAGGGCCTATGCAGCGGGCGCCGGACCCGACAGCCACTGGTCAAGCAGGAAGTTCCTGCGGACGCCGGTCTCTAACTGTGTCCCCCTCACAGCAAGGGGACCTTTCAGCCTGTTCTTTGAACCCAGCAAAATGGAGGGCTCCCCAGAGGAATGCTGAGTGGGTGCCATCCTGCTTCGTGGGCTTAATCCCGCGCAGGCAGCTCTCGGGCTGTGAGTCTGAAGGCTGTGGGCACTCACCGTCCATTAACTTAGATGGCGCCTGACTCGGGAGGGTGACAGGACACAGCCCTTCCTACTGACCCGGGACTGCTAAGAGTAGAGGTGCCTTGGGGACACACCCAACGTGGAGTCATTCTAGTTTCCAAAGGGACCCCTTGGGGACCCGACAGGGCCACCTCTGGGCTTGGTGAGTCCCTGAACTCGGGAGCCTGGAGACCTGTGATGTCAGTACGAGGGGTGCAGTGAGCAGCGGGAAGCACTAGCTGGATAAGGTCCCTGCTGCTGACCCACAACGTCATAATGTGAATTCGCTGTTGACACGGGAATTCCCAGGACAGACAGCATGGACCACAGCCACAGCGACAAAACTCACGCTTTACACCCGCGCTTCTGTGGGGTAGAACGGGGAGCCTGTCCGCGCATGCAGCGTGTTTGTTTGCTTTTGCAACAGGAGCATTCTGTGCGCGTTAAAAAGCGAAACAGTGCCCTGGCCGGCATGGCTCATGCTTAGAGCATCAGGCTGCTCACAGAAGGGTTGTGGGTTTGAGTCCAGGTAAGGGCACGTACCTGGGTTGCAGGTTCTATCCTCCTCCTGGCTGGGGCACGTGCTGGAGGTAACCAATCGATGTTGTCTCTCTCACATCGATGTTTCTCTCTCCCCCCACCCTTTCCACTCTCTTTGAAAATCAATGGAAAAAACATCCTCGAGTGAGGATTAAAAAAACAAACAAAAACTATTAAAAAAAATAAAGTAGAAAACGTTTAAAAAGTGAAGCAGTAAAGGACTTGCCTGCTGTGACTTTTCCGCGGGCCTCTTGGCGCTCCGCGTCACCCTCGGTTTGGGCTGACTCTCCGAAGTGTCCCCGGTGGGAGGGACTGTCCCCTTCCTTGGCCTCACGTGTGTGGAGGCCGCACGTTGGGCTCCTCTCTCTTCCTGAGTCTTCCCGTGGGTTTCCACGCTCGTCTCCCCGGCTTTCTCCCGGGCCGCGCTGGGCGAGGGCGCCTTCCCCCGTCTCCCGGGTCTCAGGCGCGTCCTCCTCTCACGGACCGTGTCCCCCGATGCAGAGCTCCTGGCTCCATCCTCTGGGGGTTGACTCTCGGCTCCGGGGAGGCAGTCACGGGCTTCTTCCCACTCCTCTTTGTTTTCACCTTGTCCGCTGTCAGGAGACTCTCAGGTGTCCGCTCAGCGCTGCTGGCTTTATTGGGGAGTCTGGAACGCAGCGACATTTCCTAAAAAACGGAAAAGACAGCCACAAATTGCCAAGAGTAAGTGATGCAGATCTGAACACCCAACATGGAGGAAAAACCCAAACTGAACTCAGAGGGAAGCTCCTCTGAACGTTTTACACGGGTTAATCTTCTAAAACGCCAGTAACCTAAGATAACTACTTTTTCCTTTGGAGAAATCACCGCCTCTACTGATAAACCATAAGGAATTTGGTATAAACCTCAGTCACAGTGTCATATATGTGAGGTCTGGTTACAGGCACCACAGGAACACGCCCCTAACATGGGCAGTAAATGAACTCCTCCGGCTTCCAGGACGGCTAAGGCAGAACCGGGAAACCTGCAGCCGGAAGTCCCCAATCTTCTCTCCCTAAGGAGTGGCTGCTCGACTGAAAACCTCGACAGTTGACAGTTACATTCTGCTGAGGACATCCCGCCCGGACAGGGTTCTAACTGGTTAGGTACCGCGCTCCTGGCTGTGGGGTCTGAACAGGCCGAGCTGTTCCCTTCTCTCTACGTCTTTGAGGATGAACACAACTCATTCAGTCCCTGAGAAAAATCTTGTCAAAATCTGCAGTGATAACTTTAGCTGCATTTCTCCCAAACTAGCCTAGTCCCTCTAGAGGTGCCCAAAGGATTCTCCGCTGGGCCCGCAGGTACTCAGCACTCATGGCAGACCCTTCCAGAAGGAGCACCCACATAAACTCAGGTTCCTTCTGATCTACCAGTTATGCGGAAACGGAGAAGGTCCCCCCAGAGCACCAACCAGTCACTAAGCAGCAGCCATCCTCACCTTGCCTGGGGAGGTCGCCCCGGGTGCTCTTCGGCCCCTATTCTTAGTTTTCATGTCCTCACTGGGCATGTCTTCTGTGCTTTCTGCCAAAGCTCCCCGCCTCTTCTTCACGCCCAGGGTTTCAGGCGGCTCACACCTCTCTTGGGGAGCTGCCCGCTGTCTCTTCGGTGGCGGCTTCTCCTCTGCAGGGTCCTGTGCTCGTGTGCTAGTGCGCAGCCTCCTCATCCTGGTGGGACTTCCATCTTCACGCTTCCTCTTGGGGGGCAGGGAAACGCTGCTCCCCCTTTGGGATTTTACAGGGTCTCTGCTGCCCACCTGGTCTTCCACGGGCTTTACGTCCAGGGCCCAGAGGACTCTTCTGGGCTTTGCAGGTTTGCTTTGGCCGGGTGCTTGCGTTGGAGTTCTAACGCTCTCAGCTCCTATGCCCAGTTCCTCATCCTGAATTGAGCTTTGCAAGGGTTGTTGGCAGCGGGCTGGGCTTTCTGGCGGCTGGGCCTTTCCCTTCCGTGATCTTAGCTGGCGTTTGCTGCCCTCGGTGTTTTCTGCAGGACCCAGTTTCTGCCTTGGAGATTCCTTGAATACCTTGATGTCTACTGGTTCTCTGTGGGACCGCGTGGTTTTCCCCGATGTCCTGGGAGCTGAGAGCTCTTCCTCTACGTCCACCTTCCTGGGAGGCGCCTTGACCTGCCTCTTCCTGCGCGCTGGCATGACTGCTTCTGGCTGTGGAGATTTGGAGGGCATTTCAGTGGTCTTGACAACAGTCTCTGGTTCGTCTTTGAGGCCAGCCAGGTCTTCTAGGGGCTGGGCCTTTTCCTTACGTGTCCTTGGCCTCCTCTTGCTTCCAGTTACATTTTCTGCAGGGTCCGATGTCTCTTCTGGAATTTCCCTCAACAATTTGATATCTTTATCAGGAACCTCTGGTGCTCTGTGGGACCTCGTGGTTTTCACTGACGTCCGTGTGGGCTTCCTGGGAGCCGAGAGCTCTTCCTCCATGTCCACCTTCCCGGGAGGGGCCTTGACCTGCCTCTTCCTGCGCGCGGGCAAGACTGCTTCTGGCTGTGGAGATTTGGAGGACATTTCAGTGGTTTTGACCACAGTCTCTGGTTCTTCTGTGTGACTTGGTATTTGGAAGGGCTCTTTCAGACCGGCCAGGTCTTCCAGGAGTTGGGCCTTCTCCTTACGTGTCCTTGGCCTCCTCTTGCTTCCAGTTACATTTTCTGCAGGGTCCAATTTCTCTTCTGGAATTTCCATAAACACTTTGGTATCTTTATCAGCAACCTCTGGTGCTCTGTGGGACCTCGTGGTTTTCGCTGACGTCCGTGTGGGCTTCCTGGGAGCTGAGAGCTCTTCCTCCATGTCCACCTTCCCAGGAGGCACCTTGACCTGCCTCTTCCTGCGCGCTGGCATGACTGCTTCTGGCTGTGGAGATTTGGAGGACATTTCAGTGGTTTTGACAACAGTCTCTGGTTCGTCTTTGAGGCCAGCCAGGTCTTCTAGGGGCTGGGCCTTTTCCTTACGTGTTCTCGGCCTCCTCTTGCTTCTAGTTACATTTTCTGCAGGGTCCGATGTCTCTTCTGGAATTTCCATAAACACTTTGGTATCTTTATCAGCAACCTCTGGTGCTCTGTGGGACCTTGTGGTTTTCCCCGGTGCACGTGTGGGCTTCCTGGGAGCCGAGACCTCATCTCCTACAACCACTATGCCTTGAGGTGCTTTGACACGTCTGTTTCTACCTGTTAGCATGATGACTGGTTCTGGGTCTTGAGATTTGCAAGGTATTTTGGTGGTTTTGTCATCAGTCAATGATTCCATGATGTGATCTGGTGTTTGGAAGAGCTCCTTGAAGCCAACCAAGTCTTCTATGGGTTGGACCCTCCTCTTGGGTGTTCTTGACCTCCTCCTGCTTCCAGTTACATTTTCTGCTGAGTCCAGCTTCTGTTCTGGAGTTTCCTTAAATGCTGTGATACCTTTATCATCACCTTCTGGCTTTCTGTGCGAGTGTGTGGTCTCCCCTGGTGTTGGTTTCCTGAGAGCTGAGAGCTCCTCCTCCACATCCACTTTCCCCAGAGGTGTCCTGAGTTGTCTCGTCATGCTGGTGGAAGTGATGACTGGTTCCGGTTGTGGAGACTGGCAGGATATTTTAGTGGTTTTGTCATCAGTCATTGGTTCTACTGTGTGATCTGGTGTTTGGAAGAGCTCCTTGAAGCCAACCAAGTCTTCTCTGGGTTGGACCCTCCTCTTGGGTGTTCTTGACCTCCTGCTTCCAGTTACATTTTCTGCTGAGTCCGGTTTCTGTTTTGGAGTTTCCTTAAATACTGTGATACCTTTATCATCACCTTCTGGCTGTCTGTGTGAGTGTGTGGTTTCCCTTGGTCTCGGTGTTGGCTTCCTGAGTGATGAGGGCTCTTCCTCCACGTCCACTTTCCCCAGAGGTGTCCTGGAACGTCTCTTTGTGCTGGTTGGTGTGCTGACTGGCTCTGATTTTGGAGATTTGTAGGGTGTTTTAGCGATTTTGTCATCAGTCACTGTTTCTGCGATGTGAATTGGTGTTTGGAAGAGCTCTTTGAAGCCAACCAGGTCTTCTATGGGTTGAACCTTCCTCTTGGGTGTTTTTGACCGCCTCCTGCTTCCAGTTACATTTTCTGCTGAGTCCAGTTCCTGCTTTGGAGTTCCCTTAAAGAACTCGGCACTTTTAACATCACCTTCTGGCTCTTTGTGCGAATGTGTGGCTTCCCCTGGTCTCGGTGTTGGCTTCCTGAGTGCTGAGAGCGCTTCCTGCACGTCCATTTTCCCGAGAGGTGTCCTGGAACACCTCTTTGAGCTGGCTGGTGTGATAACTGGTTCTGGTTTTGGAGATTTGCAGGGTGTTTTAGTTATTTTATCATCAGTCACTGTTCCTATGATCTGATCTGGTGTTTGGAAGAGCTCTTTGAAGCCAGTCAGGTCTTCTATGGGTTGGACTTTCCTCCGGGGTGTTCTTGACCTCCTCCTGCTTCCAGTAGCATATTTTGCAGAATCCAGCTTCTGTTCTGGAGTTTCCTTAAATGCTGTGATACCTTTATCATCACCTTCTGGCTCTCTGTGTGAGTGTGTGGTTTCCCCTGGTGTTGGCTTCCTGAGAGCTGAGAGCTCTTCCTCCACATCCATTTTCCCCAGAGGTGTCCTGAGTCGTCTTGTCATGCTGATGGAAGTGATGGCTGGTTCTGGTTGTGGAGATTTACAGGGTGTTTTGGTTTTGTCATCAGTCACTGTTTCTGTGATGTGAATTGGTGTTTGGAAGAGCTCTTTGAAGCCAGCCAGGTCTTCTATGGGTTGGACCTTCCTCTTGGGTGTTCTTGACCTCCTCCTGCTTCCAGTTACATTTTCTGCTGAGTCCGGTTTCTGTTTTGGAGTTTCCTTAAATGCTGTGATATCTTTATCCTCACCTTCTGGCTCTCTGTGCGAGTGTGTGGTTTCCCTTGGTCTCGGTGTTGGCTTCCTGAGCGATGAGAGCTCTTCCTCCACGTCCACTTTCCCCAGAGGTGTCCTGGAACGTCTCTTTGTGCTGGTTGGTGTGCTGACTGGCTCTGATTTTGGAGATTTGCAGGGTGTTTTAGTGATTTTGTCATCAGTCACTGTTTCTGCGATGTGAATTGGTGTTTGGAAGAGCTCTTTGAAGCCAACCAAGTCTTCCATGGGTTGAACCTTCCTCTTGGGTGTTTTTGACCGCCTCCTGCTTCCAGTTACATTTTCTGCTGAGTCCAGTTCCTGCTTTGGAGTTTCCTTAAATAACTCAGTGCTTTTATCATCACCTTCTGGCTCTTTGTGCGAATGTGTGGCTTCCCCTGGTCTCGGTGTTGGCTTCCTGAGTGCTGAGAGCGCTTCCTGCACGTCCACTTTCCCCAGAGGTGTCCTGAAACACCTCTTTGAGCTGGCTGGTGTGATGACTGGTTTTGATTTTGGAGATTTGCAGGGTGTTTTAGTTATTTTATCATCAGTCACTGTATCTGCAATGTGAATTGGTGTTTGGAAGAGCTCTTTGAAGCCAGCCAGGTCTTCTATGGGTTGGACCCTCCTCTTGGGTGTTCTTGACCTCCTCCTGCTCCCAATCACATTTTCTGCTGAGTCCGGTTTCTGTTCTGGAGTTTCCTTAAATGCTGTGATATCTTTATCATCACCTTCTGGCTCTCTGTGTGAGTGTGTGGTTTCCCCTGGTCTCGGTGTTGGCTTCCTGAGTAATGAGAGCTCATCCACTACGTCCACTTTCCCCAGAGGTGTCCTGGAACGTCTCTTTGTGCTGGTTGGTGTGCTGACTGGTTCTGATTTTGGAGATTTGCAGGGTGTTTTGGTGGTTTTGTCATCAGTCAATGATTCCATGATGTGATCTGGTGTTTGGAAAAGCTCTTTGAAGCCAACCAAGTCTTCTATGGGTTGAACCTTCCTCTTGGGTGTTCTTGACCTTCTGCTCCCAATTTTATTTTCTGCTGAGTCCAGTTTCTGCTTTGGAGTTTCTTTAAATGCTTTGATACCTTTATCATCACCTTCTGACTCTCTGTGTGAGTGTGTGGTTTCCCCTGGTGTTGGCTTCCTGAGTGATGAGAGCTCTTCCTCCACGTCCACTTTCCCCAGAGGTGTCCTGGAACGTCTCTTTGTGCTGGTTGGTGTGCTGACTGGTTCTGGTTTTGGAGATTTGCAGGGTGTTTTGGTGGTTTTGTCATCAATCACTGTTTCTGCGATGTGATTTGGTGTTTGGAAGAGCTCTTTGAAGCCCGCCAGGTCTTCTATGGTTTGAACCTTCCTCTTGGGTGTTCTTGACCTCCTCCTGCTTCTAGTTACATTTTCTGATGAATCCAGTTTCTGTTCTGGAGCTTCCTTAAATTCTTTCATGCTTTTTTCACCACCTGCTGGTTCTTTTTGTGTATCGGTTGTGTCTCCTGGGGTTTGTGTGGGCTTCCTGAGGTCTGAGAGATCTTCTACGTTCACTCTCTGGGAAGGAGTCTTGATATGTGCGTTCACCTTGGTTGGTGTGCTGACTGGTGGTGGAGATTTGCAGTGCATCAGTATGGTTTTGGCTTCTGTATCCACTGGTTCCTCAGCATGACATGGGTTTTGGAGGAAACTGTGGATGCCCTCCAAGTCTTCCTTGGATTCTGTCTCTTGCAATCTCTGGATGGGGATCAGGCCTGCTCTTGGTGTACATTTCAGCTCTGATGATCTTCTTGATCTCCTCACAGTGATCAGTTTTTCAGAATTTTCTTTAGGTTCAATATTTTTCTTACATGTTTCAAAGGATCTCTCCCTTTCCTTCATCTCTCCCTCTGGTAGTTGTGCTTGTACTGATGATTTTCTCAGACATCTTCCCAAGATGTTCTGAACAGTGTCGACTTCTTTGTCATCCTTTTCACATTCTGTACTTGTCACCTGTATATTTCTGAGCTCCACGGACCTCCTGGATTTGTTTGTACTGGATGCTGCCTTCGGAGGCTCTGTCTCAGATCGTGGGGTTTTCATATTTCCATTTACTGTAACATACTGTTGTGTTAAGGCTGGGCTTGAAGACTGTTTATCCCATGGCTCTTCTGGTGCATTCTGAGCCCTGAGGTACACATTTTCTCCTATAAGGAAAAAAAAACACAATAAATATATTCTCTTCATTGTGTTGTGACCAATTTGGTATTTTACCCTCAGGAAATATTGTGTATGAGGCAATAATTCACCCTCCTCTCCACCTTACTAACAATATGAATCTGCTTGTGTGGTTATAAATCTGTCTGACATATGAACCATGCACGTTTAAGAATAATGGTATTTGGTGGTATACAGTGGGCTCATACATAGGTGGTGGTTAGAATCCACAGGGATTAGATCAGGAAGAAAATTCCCAAAGCAGGGTCTTCTAAAGGCTGCCCCGCCATATCTCAGTGACCTGTTTTCTTCAAACATGAGAAACAGCTGCTTCCTTTTTGAACCACCAATGCAATAATATGGCTGAAACATCCACTTAGTGTCCACGTCACACTGGAAACATCTACTTTTTACGTAAGGAAGCATGTTCAATGTAGCAAGGAGCTCGCTCTAAAACACAACGTGGTACAAAACGAGAGCAAGACAAACGCATGCCTCCCATCTCACACCCACACTTGGGCAATGTGCAATTATTGTGAGTTTGAGTAATTTACATATAAGTATGGTGAGAGAGATTACACTTTTCTGCTTATCGCCCTCTTTACTTATAATGAAGAAGGCAAACATGTTCCCAGGTACTTTGATTATTAAAGGCATATTCCTTTCCACTCAAGTCACTGAATGCCAGTGCGGGTTCAACCAGGGATAGGGATTTCCCCTAAAAGCAATAGAACAGAGAAGCTGGAAATGGTATCTTATCATGAGTACCTGTTGTAGAAAAATAATACAGTATCTGTTACAAACAACAACACCCCCATCTACAGTTCTATGGAAGACATCAAAAGAGTTAGGAAAAAAAAAAGTAAACCAACCAAACTTTTCTGGGGTGCAGAGCAGAGTTTTTTCTTCTGAATCAAGTGCTTGAAACTTTTTCCCAAGCAAGTCCTCTGAATGTGAAAAAGCGGTGGGACCTATGTTCATTGTTTGTGGCTTCTCTTTTCCTGGGGTCTTGAACATTTCAGTTAACCCTGTTATATGGAAATAGTGGAAAAAACAATGAACAGATCACTCTTATATATGCAAACAACCATGTCAGTCCCTACACACGACCGAGGAATCACACCCTAGAACTCATGGGAGAGAGGGTCTCAGGGGAGAAGGAGATGCATTAATAATAATAAAATCATTTTGTTAAAAGAGGGTGATGGGACGGTAAAATCTCATAGGTGCTCCCTCTTCTTTGCCTTTCCCCTTGGAAAGAAAAGCAAGCAAAGGAAGCTGTCTGTCTCCCGACGTTGTGCCCAGTTGAGCACTGGCTGGAGGATGGCGGCCGCCCTCACTGCCTGCCCTCCAGGCAACCCAGAGACCTAGTGACCTTGTACTGCCTTCAAAATGCCTGAGTTATGCAGCTCTGAATACTAATTATGTACAAGTGAAACGTCCCCCAACTTTAAAAATGACAAAGGCTGCCCATTTTAGTACTGTCAGGTAATAGCATCCCCATCTTTTCAGAGGACAACTCTTCTGTGTTACAACCTGCCCTGAAATAAATAAAAGAGCCCACCTAACAGGCTAAAGCCTCATCTCCCTCCACAAGTATCCAAAGTGGGAACCACTGGTCCAACTTGGTGGCATGAAACCCTAACCCTGGGTCTGGCCATGGTTCAAATCTGCTACCATCATAAGGATTCTTCTAACAAGAATGGCAACATTGGCTCAACGTTATTCACGCTTAAAGGAAACTTCTTCACAGTCCTTTGATTCGTGAAACAGTTAAGCGACATGAAAAAAAGGAACTCTTGAAGCAAAACATTGCTCACACCAGTTGCTCCAACTCTGGGAACTTGCTTCGTATAAGTGCAGGGAAGGGGCAATTATAAGAGCAAGAGGGTCTCCTTCCCGAGAGCAGCTTCCAACTTTATTTACACCTGTGCTGCTCTCTGAGGTAAAGGTGTGCATCTGCCTGGCATGCCTGCCTCACACAGGACACGTGATCCCCAAGGTGCCGGGGGCCCGTCCCTGTTCCCAGATGCAGCTTTCTCCTCCTGGACCATTCTGACCCCAAGAAGTTGACTGGATCGTTTGGTCTCCTGTCCCCCTCTGCAGACAGACACCCATCCACATCCTCCCAGAGCTAAGGGCGGTGGTTAAAAGAGACATGCCTAGCCCTAACCGGTTTGGCTCAGTGAATAGAGCTTCGGCCTGTGGACTGAAAGGTCCCAGGTTCGATTCTGGTCAAGGGCATGTGCCTTGGTTGTGGGCACATACCCAGTAGGAGGTGTGCAGGAGGCAGCTGATCGATGTTTCTCTCTCATTGATGTTTCTAACTCTCCCTCTCCCTTCCTCTCTGTAAAAAATCAATAAAATATATTTTTAAAAAAGAGAGACATGCCTATGATTTTACCTGAAAGGTCTTCATTGAAGTCAATTTTTTTGTTGATCACGAAGTTGTTCAACATTCTGTAGGGCCGAGCTGGCACAGTGACCTTTTCGATGTGAGCTTTCCCTATCACGATGGTGCAGGGAGAGGCGGCGTGGCCTGTACTGAACTCGTTGTGAACACTGCCCAGAGGCTTCTGGAAGAAAGGCAAGAGAGCACAAAACGTCAAAGCACAGCCGCTCGGAAGGTAACTCCGGAGAGCATGACGGGTAGCGGCCATGCACCGTGGACACAGACCTTTGGGGTGTTCATCCTTCTCTGCCTTTTGCTCGGAGGTCTTGGAGGACCGTGTCTCACGACTTTAGTTTGCGTTTGTTTGGCACAAAGTTTCACGACGTCTGCCCACGATCTCGCCACTGTCGAAAGGAAAAGGAGGTGAAACTTCCCAGCGCTGGCAGCGGTGAGAAAACTCACCCCGAAACATACGCGTTCCCACAACACTAACCCATCAAATTGGCTTCCGAGGCTCCGCTCCTCCGCCGGGAGTGGATCGTCTGCAGGATTCCATGTTGGCTGCGGTCCACGGAGGCCCTCCTGGCAGGCCCGCTGCTGCTCCGCCTCCCTCCCCTCTGAGGAGCATCTGTTTGGTGTGGAGATTTGCTGCCACTCGAGGCAGGCGATTTGAGGGACCGCCGGCGACCATCATTTGCAAGTGGAGACGTTTTCGGAGGACTGTGCGCCGGGGAGCTCGTCAACATGTTTTGCGTGGTCACTTCCAAACGGATTTCTGAAGATCCTCCCTTTTCTGATGGCGGAGGCTGTTCCTGGCGAGATGGAAACGCTCCCAAGTTAGCTTCCTACAAACGCGGCACCTCTGTAACCGCTGTGAGGACTGTGGAAGCCCCGAGTAAGAACTGACACTGTTTCAAAGCACAAGAACCCCCACAAACCAGAAACAAGCACGTCTGGTGGTCATAGGAAAGTCTTCGTACTGCTCCCCAATTCTCAAATAATTTTAATAAAACTAGATTGGAATAGACACACCCCAAGAATTTTCGCTGTTTAAATCTTGAAGCACCGAAACATTTCACCCACTGTCAAGAGCAAGGTGGGGGTGAGAGTCTGTCCCCCACCATTTAAGGAAAAAGAAAGAGAAAAAAAAACAGCAGACAAGCCTTCCCTGGGGTATTTCAGGAGGAAAGAGGGAGGGAACCTCCTGCGGAGAGGCCAGGGCTGTGCCCTGAACCCAGCGAAGGCACCTGTGGGTGTGCGGCCACCTGAGGTCTCCCTGCGGGAAAGGAGGCTGCTCTCTGGGAGCCAGTGTAAAACGGGAAGAGGCCACACACCCCTTGTGTGCCTCTGCGTATGAACAGCAATGAAAGCCCAGCCTACTGAGGAAGGTGAGCTGATCGCAGCTCTAAGCAGCTGATGGTGAGAATCGCAGTGTGCTGCCACCCAAGCGTTCCCTTTCGCCTTACACTCCTGGAGAACAAGCAGCCGCCCTGTGCTCGTGTCCTGATGTCCCCGGACTCTTCTCATTGGAGTTGTCACTGTGACCCAGAGTGCCCCTCCGGCCCTGGAGACGGCCGGCAGGAGGCTGTGCAGGACGACCCGCAGGCACTCGCCTGTGCGTGGCCCCCTCCCAGCCGCGGGGAGAAACCAAGTGTTTGTTTGCAACACCCGGGTGAATAGGCTCGTTTAGACTTTTTATTATTACTTTATATTAGAAAGGAGAAGGTTTAATTGTAATTCTACTCGTGGGAGCAGCTAGGAGAGAGGAGGTACCGACGTGAGCCATCAGACAGGAGGGCGAACGCCAGCCAGGGAACGTACCTTGATGATTTTCTTCAGGACGGGTGGAGTGTGGGTGACCAGAGAGCGTCTTGTCATCGGCGTTTCTCCTCTTTTGAGAGGTGTATTAGGAGGTAAGTTCTCATCAAATAATTCAGGTCTCAGATGACCCCCAAAGGAGACCCGCCTTCTTTTTAAGGGCTTCCCCTCAGTCTTATCTAAAGGAATGAATGCAAATGGGAAAGGGAATGAAAAACCATCCTCGTACTTATGACTTGTTTCCAATTGAGTTAAAGACAAACCAGTGGCTCCTGATGCCGAAATACCTTCATTCTCTGGTGATGCCAGGGAAGCTAACGGTGCTTCAAGAGCAAACGACAGATCGGGGCCAAACCATCAAAACGCCTGGCCCAACTTGACAGTACAGAGATGTTCTTTAAAAAGCTGAAAACTCCTGCCTGGACACAGCTTCCTAAGGGGACCGGCCTGACACAGGGGCGCTCACCGCGGAGCCGGGGCTGATGGAGATGGATGCTTTAGCAGTGACCCGAGAAAACTTTCCCAAAAGACACGTCCTGGGGCCTCACCTGGACCTGCACGGTGAGTAGAACGAGCCGGGAAAGTTCTGCAGGTGACTCTCACAGGCAATTCACGGGAACCATTCTCACAGCAGTGCTCGCTAGGTCAGTAATTAGTTATAGAGGGCATATTC
>NW_005871495.1:121526-130598 GCF_000147115.1 Myotis lucifugus
ATCTTTACAAACCAGCAATCAACACCGTGAGCCTGGAGGTCTCGTTTTACAGACCTGCACGGCTCTGCACTGCACACCCTGCAGAAGCACAACCTGCGTGGTCAGGGCCGCGTCAGACGCCTGGAGACCCTGAAAGGGCAGGCTGCCCAGGAGCCATGGGGGCCACAGAGGCCCTGCCTCCGCCACTCACTGGGGGCATTAGGCTGTCAGTTTCCTCACTTGCAGAAGAGAGAGAACTGCCCGTTAGCTCCACCACCTGGCCTGCGGACGCTCCTGCTGGGCGCTCCTGCTGCAGGCACGGAGGGTCAAAGTGTGGATGTCGGGAAAGCTCCCCAAACAGCGCCCGGCACAGCAGCTTGTGGGAACAAATACCCGAGGGCCACCCTATAATAACAGCTTCCCAAGGGATTGCCGCTGACTCGGATCAAGCCCATAGGACACAGATGCTTGTCCCTCAGAATGGAGCTGCCTGGGCAAAGCGATGCTGCTCATTCTCCTTTCTAGGTTGTGGCTGGAATAGAACCAAGCATGTTCGGAGCAGCCTTCAGCCCCTGCTCTGTCGGTCCTTCTCTAACAGCCCGCACCTCCCGCCACTCCCTGTCCCCTTAGCCAGGTCTTCAGGACAAAGCTCTCGGCGTGGACAGCTCTCGGCCTGGCTGTCCCCTTAGTCCCCTGGCTCCTCTGCCACAGAGCGAACTGTTATTTTAGAAAGGCGGTGTCATCAATTCATACCTAGACACAGGTCACAGGTATGTGTGAACGTTCCGGGGAAAATGAATTTAAAGTGAAATAAACTTACTAAGGGAATCGCCAACGTTGCTGACATCCACTGCACCGAGGCCCGGTGAGCCGGCGGTGCCCTGCTGCCTGGGCGTGCCCGGGGCCTTGCCTGGAACCTTCCGCTCCGCGGGGACCAGCAGCGGGGAGAGCAGGGTCTGCTTTGGAATGTCTGCTCCTGTGGTGAGGATGCCGACACTGGGAGACAGGCTCCTTCTCCTTTTTCTGGAAAAGACTTTTTCTGCTGTGTTTCCAAGGTGGCCAGCGCTTTCTCCGTTGGCGGGTGTTTGCTGTCTGGCTGAGAGCCTCCTGGGAGCAGACGCGGCACTGCCTTCCCCGAGGTCTTCGCTTTGCTGCAGACTCACAGGTTCACCCCCAGGGGTGACACTCGGGTCTCCGCTCCGGCGTTTCCGGGAGGAACTGGGCTGTGGACATTGGACTGGGGTCTTGGCTTCGGTCATCTCTGTGGGGGGGATGCTGGGACTCGCGGCGGCCTCGAGAGTCTGACCCGGCCCCTCACCCGCTCTCTCTGCCTCCGTCTGGCTGCTCCGACCAGATCTCCTCCTGGACTTGGGCGAGACCCGTGGCTGAGTCGAGCTCTGTGAACCGCCGGCGCTTTCGGCTTCTGATGCACGATGACCCCATGCTCCCGATTTCCTACGATTCTGTAGAACAGTCTCCGATTTCACATCTAACTCTTCCTTCATAGACTCGTAGAGCTTCCGGAAGGGAGACTCATTCTCTCCGTCCTTCTCCAGATCCTGTCCCCCATTCCAGCTCTCAATGGTCACACAGGCACCTGCTCTGAATCCCCCAGCAGGGGGCCCGGCTGCGTTTCCGTGGTTATCTCCAGGGGGCTCTGAGGAACCAACATCTGCTGTGCCTTTGGTAGTGGGACCTTCTGAGCCGCGTGAGGGGGTGCGGGTCACCCCGACACGCTCCCTGCGCTCCGGGGGCCCTCCTGAACCACCCTCTTCAGTGACTTGTGAACGGGCAGCACTGGGATCTTGAACTTTCCCATCTTGACAGCGAGATATGAAATAAGAAACAAGTTCCAGATGTTCTCAATCGTTAACGTGGGCAGTATTCAAATTTTACAACTGTTTCAAACTACCTTATCACCTAGCTCTTCACTTAGCCTACACGTTACTGAGTGTCCCATGTGGGTAAAAACAGTATTCCGATACTAATATTATGATCTGATCCAAATAAGTAAATCCCATTAGTCTCCTGTAACTAATCTGAGATAAAATGCTATTATTCCACTCAGAATTCAGCAGACAGTTGAGCAAGACAATTTGTTTACGTGTGGATTCTCCAATAAGCCCCCACATAACTGGAGAAGAAAGTTAACTCGGGGTCTGCCTGAGCCTGGACGTCGGACATGTGTGACATTGGTGTCCCCTCCTTGTCATTATGCTAAGATAACTGGCCTTGCAGATCTGGAACGAATGAAAAACTACTTACCGGGGTTGGAAGGGAAGCTAGACCTTGAGACCCGACTCGGAGATGCCTGTGAATTGGTAAAGAGTGAACAGCCATTTAGTGCCTTTTCCGAAACCGACAGCCAAGTTCATGAAAATATCCTGTCTGTCGATGAGCATCTTTGCCTAACTGTTCTTATATGACTTTGGGAAACTGAGAAATGAGCCCGAGACTCGCAGGTGCTACTGCTCAGATACAAGTATTTCTTAGCTGATTTTAAAAATATAGCGATGGGGTGCGTGTGAGTTGTTGTAACTTCCTCAGACTTCTTTTCCTTCATCATCTGAAGGAAGTTAAACTTAAATGTCACCGACACTCAGTACCTGTGAACCTACCAAAGGCACAGAATTACTGACTTAATACCCGGTTTCACCAGAAATCATCACAGGACCTGTGGGCTCCACTCCGCGTGTGTGCTCTTGGCTGGCAGACACCTAGGGTGTGTTTGAGCCCAGAAGTTAAGGCAGACACTATCCACTCAGGGCACAGGACCAGCCCCAGCCCACCCACCTGGACCCCTGACAGTGCTGCCAGAGAATGTTCTAGAGGCCGAGGAGCAACCACAGAATAACATGTATTTAAGATATAAAGTCCAGTATTGTTTCCAAGAAGGAGAAAAATATATCATCTGAATAATTAAGGGGGAGGGGATATCACAAAATATATCCAAAGGCAAATAATTTAACTTCTTTCTTTAATCGATTTCCAATTTCTTGATATCTAACATGTTGCTTCTCAAACTTCCCATGGGAAGGGCCAATTTCTAATTTCCAACCTGAACTTGATCAAGACACTTATGACTACATAAAAATGAAGTAAAATTTGCCCTGCCTGGGTAGCTCACTTGGTTGGAGCATTGTCCCATAAACCAAAAGATTGCAGGTTCGATTCCCGGTCAGGACACATACCTAGGTTGTGGGTTTGATCCCTGGTCGTTTCCTAGTTGGGGCTTGTATGGTAGGCAATCGATTGATGTTTCTCTCTCATATTGATGTTTCTCTCTCTTCCCCTACCTCTCATTAAAAAAAAAAAAAAAAAAATCAATGAAAACATCCTTAGATGAGGATTGAAAAAAAGTAATCTAAGTTCACCTTGTTTTAATACCTTGGTTACACTCTCCTATTCTAACTGGTACGTCACCCTCCCTTGTGAGAAACTGTTCATCAGGGTGCACATAAATGATTTCCTGTCTTCATGCAAAAGAATCAGAGCCCAAAGTTTGATACCACCCCACCCCGTCACCTGTTCACGTCTTTGTCCTGGAAATTCAGTTGACTTGCTTCCGTTCTGATGACTGTCATTCTCATACCTGAAGTGCATAGAATCACAGACACATATTCAGATTACTGACCTGTAGCCTGAGTATCTGATTAATATCCAAGGAATAAGGAGCAAACTTCCAGATGTTACCCTACTCCTGGAAATAAATTTAGAGTTGATTGCCTCGATTTTCTTTCGGAACACCAGAGTCCGAGGTTGGGCACCTGGATTAATTTCTGAACACTGACCAGCCTGTATGAGTCACGCTCCCCGAGTACCTGCTATGTGCGGACCTACTGCAGTGGGAACAGAATCGGTGTCCGCTAGTTTACCTTCAAGGAAATCAACCGATGGCTTGGAAGGCTAACCAGGAAGCCAGGGGCAGCTGATGCCTGAACCTCTGTGATGTCACTTCCTGCAGAGACTAGAGCTATGCGCTACCTTGAAAGCACTCTGATCTCGTCAGCCCCCACTTATTCCATCTGTGTCTGAACAGAGGTGGGCACGTTGCATGAAGATGAGAGATATCCAGCAAGACGCATCGTTGCCCTCACAAAACCGCGGGCTCCGCATCACAGAACAGCCGCTTAAAAGGCAGACAGAACCTGGGTACCTGGTGAAAGGGCCTGATTCAAACTTAGATGCCACCTGAGTGCCATCGGAAGCAGCGAGGATTCTGGGATGGTTTCTCAGGGAGCAGAGCTCTGGGTCCAGTCCTCTTCCTAAGACCCGTTTCCAACTCACTGTTGGAGGAAGTCGATCATCTCAAGTAACGTGAACGTGAACAGCAGCTCCTCTTGGGGAAATAGTTCTGGCCTCCGTTTCACATCAAATACTTCCTACCGAGAGCTCTCTAGCCAATAAACATGCCCTTTAAAAATGAAGCAAATTCACAAGCAGCACAGTAAAAGCAATGACCGGATGCCAGGAGACAGTATTTAACGAAGGCCATAGTGAAGGCAGAGCTCCGCTCAGCAAAATGGGTGAAAAATGACCCAACTACACGTCTCTTCAAGAGACACAAGTTAGATTCAAAGACACAAACAGGATGCCAGTAAAAGGGTGGGAAAGGTATACCTGCAGACAGCAACCAGAAGAGGGCTGGAGAGGCTACGCCAACTCAGAAAAAATAGACAAACATTGTTCTCAGAGACCAAGCAAAACCACAACAAGACTGATGATAACAAACGTGCCCCTAACAGCTGGTTCCAAGAGACAACCTCAACCTTAAGGATTGTGAAAAGGTCAAAGTATGTGATTGAAAAAAAGTAGTGTGCAATCCTAATCCAAAGCACTACTAAAGGCACAGAACGCGTCAAGATGACACACGATAGAGCCTCACCCACCGGATCATTCTAAACTTAAACACACGGAGAGCAGAGCCACCGAGCACAGAAAGGAAACTGACAAGAGCCGAAAAACAAAATGCCCTCGATGTGTGATTTCCACTCGCCAGTTGCAGTAGCTAAGAATCGGGGGGAGGGAACGACTGTGATTCTAGAATTTGAACCTAATGGGCACAGACCATAGACAGAACACTGCACCCAACAGCTGAAGAACGCCAACTTCTTTTCAAACACAGAGCAGTAAAAAGTTAACCCTATGGAATCACAAAGCAAACCCCCATGCATTTCAAACATGAAGTTACTCACACGTCCATCCAGAGTGAATAGATTGTGTAGGTAACTGTATATATTATTTCAAAGAAATACTCATGCAGTGAGAACGTCCATGCACTGAATGCCACCACCATGAGGGAAGAAGTCAGTTACAAATATGTCCGTCATTATTACAAATTGATGGAGTTTAATAGACAGACAAAAGCACGGTGGTTAGGGATGCAGGCTTACGAAGTAAAAACCCAGACTTTCGTGCGATCAGAAAGCGAGGTCAGAGACATAAGCAGAGATTAGAAGCTGCGTGAAAGAAGCTTCAGACATCTTCTGAGTATGCTGTAGGTGGTGGATTAGTTTGCTCGGGCTTCTGTAACAAAACACGACACACTGGGTGGCTTCAACAATTTCTTGTCTCACTGTTCTGGAGGCTAGAAGTCCAAGGTGAAGGTGTCGGCAGGGCTGGTTTCCGCTGGGGCTGGCTTCCCACCTTGCTATGGTTTCCCTTTGCCACCTGTACACACGGTTGTCCCCCTGAGCACCTGCTCCCCTGGTTCTCTCTGTGTGTCCTCATCTCCTTTGCTTTAAGACACCAGTCAGATCGGATTAGGGCCTGTTCTAACGGCTGCATTTTACCTTAATCACCTCTTTAAAAGCCCTGCCTCGCGATCTGAGGTCCTAGGGTGAGGACTTTGACACATACATTTGGGGGAGGGGGAGGGCATTCAGCCCATAACAGGTGATGTCCACAGGGCTGTTCACTCCTGTCTTGTTTTGTACCTTCCTCTATGAATACCTTTTAGTTTAAAATAATAAACTAAAAAACGTTTGCAGAGTCTCAACACTTCCAATAAAGTGAAACTCCCGTAGGACCAGGTCACCCCTCCCGGGCAGCATGATGGGTTCTCAAATCCTTGAACTGGATTACGTCGGCCGCACATGTCCCTGTGATTTCAGATCAGGAATCAGCGTGGAGAAAGTCCATCTCAAACACTTGGACATTCACCCACCCTAAGGGAGAACCGCAGAAGGCCTGCAAGGCTGGCTCCTGGAGCGCCAGGAGGCCCCCTATTGCCACTGACCTGAAGGAGCGGTCAATGACGGTGATCACATCCCCGTGCTTGAGTTGCACGGGCCCGTCGATAGCAGATCCATTCACCTGTGTTGGGTTTGTGGCACTGAAATTAAACAAGACTGCCTGAAAGTAGAAAAAGGGGGAAATGTGTAATTCATAGGTAACAAGTGAAGCAAAGACTTTGCATAGGTAACAAGTGAAGCGAAGACTTTTTAAAATAGACCCCCAAGCCCCGCTAACCTTCTGGTCATTGACTTCAATTTTGCAGTGCTGTTTGGACACGACAGGAAGCTGGATACGAATGTCACACTCAATGCCCCTTGATTGAAAAGAATGAAGACTTTTTTAGGTTGTTGCATTTAAAAAAATTACATCAGTGTTTCAAAATAAAACAGCATTTGACTCTATGTTTGATCTATAAATGTAATGACATAAAGAACTAATAAACTGGGTAAACATCAATGTTCTCTAGATTTTGCCAATAATTTTTACAAGTATTCTATAAGCAACTATTTTAAATCTTTAAAACTTAGAGTACTTAAAGATAATTACACTAGAAAACATCTATAATAATAAAAGGGTAATATGCTAATTAGACAGGATGTTCTTCCTTCCAGAGAAAGCCAGTGGGGTAGCAGAGCCGCCCCCCCCGCCCCCCCCCCCCAGCTGAGGCAGAGGTGGGTAGGCGGGGTGGGGGGTGGGGGGGCGGTCAAGGCCCTTGCACAAATTTTGTGCATCGGGCCTCTAGTTACAATATAAAATTGATTTGCCTTTTACTAAGATATCTATGCTTATAAGACCCAACTAAAGGAATATTTTACATCAGTTTGGAGAATGAAAATTACTTTTAATCCTCTGCTTTTTTTTTTTCAACAAAAAGGTTTATTATGTTCACTTGTTATGTATAGCTCAAGGTTTAATCATCACCAAAAGTGCTGTATTTTATGCCAGCACCTCTCTGTGCCTGTTTCTTTATAGACAAAAACAGGATTACATTAGCACCTATATCATGGTGTTCTTCAGAGGATAAAATGAGTTACGCACGTCATCATTTGCCTGGCACACAGTAAATGCTACTACTTGTGAGCTTGTTACTGTTGTTTTAAAACTATACCCGAGGCCGGTTTGGCTCAGTGGATAGAGCGTCGGCCTGTGGACTGAGGGGTCCCAGGTTCGATTCCGGTCAAGGGCATGTACCTGGGTTGCGGGCACATCCCCAGTGGGAGATGTGCAGGAGGGCAGCTGGGTCGATGTTTCTCTCTCATCGATGTTTCTACTCTCTCTCTCTCTCCCTTCCTCTCTGTAAAAAGTCAATAAAATATATTTTAAAAAAAACAAAAACAAAAAACTATAGTCCATTTACTGACAGACGCACAAGTCTATCACTAAAAATACTAATCTGAAAGCAACAACCAAAAAAAAAAACAACCCACATTCTCTAGATTTGACTTGTCTTTTCACAAAAAGCTAGCGCCAGCAGGAAGCACAGAGAGGGAGACTTCCCAAACCCGCAGAAACCCATCAGAGGCCCTCGGTGAGGTCCGCTGGGGTCCCCGTTACCATCCCGGGGTTTTATAAGTTTGAACAACTCTAGACTCTCATCTCTGTTCTCAACCTGAACCTCTGGAGTCTAAGATCTCTCTTCCCACCCATGTCCCACGACCAAACACTTACTAATGGGTTTCTAAATGACAAAATCGTGCATAAAAACGTTCATCGTTGCTGTATAATAACCAGTTACTGCCATCCAACATGTGTTTAAACATTTTTTTTTCTTTAGAAAAGCAGCTATGAAAAGTGAACAGCTACTTTAAGTGAAAGATGCTTTGATCTTTAGGTGAGAGAGTGTTCCAGGCAGAGAGACTGTCTCATTAGCACTGAGAGGTGGTTTGGCAGGAGACTGCCAGCTGGGATCACCGCAGCCGAGTGCTTCTCAACCTCACGCTGCTGACCTCAGGCCACATAATGCTTCCTGGTGGGGACTGTCCGTACAGGCCGGGCGGGTGGCAGCACCCCGACCTCTGCTCACGGATGCATGCACCGCCCACAGGGTGACACAGGAAGGGAAGCTCTCACAACACTAGCCCGACAGGAGCCTCCTTCCTTCCTTCCTTTGCTCGGGGGCGTCCCCAGGGTTTTCAGATGAACACGGCATCTTCTACAGAAGTGAGTCAGGGTACTGCAACCATCTACACTTTCCTCCATTTAAACATGTGCATCAAATCAATTTCAACACGTATGTTTGCCTGAAGCACCAGTTAACATAGAAACATTGTCTTGAAATTCTGTTTGGTAATAAACCGCTCCCCGGAGTTGACAGTACAGGGAAGTCCCCAGCCAGGGTGACAGCGGAGGGGCCGAGGCCCGGCCTGTTCACTTGGGATTGGGGCCTTCAGGTCTCTCACGCGTGCGCAGGGCTCACCTCCCGAACAAGCAGGTGCTCAGGCTCAGGGGAAAGTGGGGGCCGTCCAGCCCGCTCCTCTTGATGGTCACGAGGCGACCTGTCGGGCCCATTTTCTAAGGAGAATGGGCGACCGATCCTAATGGGAAGGTCAGGTGGAAGCAAATTTAACGAGCAGCTCTTCCCTGCAGGACCACGCACTGGATCAAACAACAGAAACAGAAAACGCGGGTTGCGGGGAGGGCGCGCTCCTCTGAGAGCAAAGAGTCAAGCAGCCGCTTGTAAGTCGGCGACTGGGGTTCCCTGCGCCATGGACCGGTGCCCGGTCGCCCTGGCCCCCGCCCCATCTGACAGCTGGGGAGCCCCCCAGGCCCTGGGCCTCCCCCGGGCGCCCTCCTGCAAGCATCGCCCCCAAAGACCCGCGGCCAAGACGCCGCCCGCCAAGGTCCGGTACCCAGGGA
>NW_005871495.1:131133-145784 GCF_000147115.1 Myotis lucifugus
GCTCCCCCCCCTGGCCGCCCCCCCCCCCCCCCCCGGGGCCACCGGAAACGCGCGGGAGCCCCGCTTGCAGCCCCGTCTTTAAGAACCAAATGCAGTTGTACAGTGAACACTTGTACGCAATATGCTGTTCATTGCTGGAAGGTTAAACATTCTTTAAGTTTCTGTATGTCCCCAAAGATAACCAATTATTATCAGCAGTTTCCTGGTTATACATGTGTTATTTTCTTCCAAAAACACACTGAAGGTCACGTGGTTCTACATTTGTGTTCTCTCTTAATAAACCCGGAGGCTGCATTTATAATGAACACCCCTTCCCTTTTATTTTATTTTATTTTTTTAGGCAGCAGAGTATTGGGCTTTGGAAGCCACCGTTTGCCTAATCACTACTACTGCTGTCCTTGCAGGTTACGATGGTTTCCTCCTAGAAAAAATTCTCCAGTTCAAAACCTTGTGGGTGGCAACAGTGGGTGAGTGCCAACTAACCACAGGGTTTCTCCGTGGAGCCAGTTGCCTGGCGGGGGAGGGGGACTTCCGTGGGTCCGCGTGTGGTTAAGAGAACGGGTCCCAAACCTGCCAGCCCCTCCTGTCACGTCCCTCCCCTCGCCCGCACCCCTTGGAGCTCGGCCATCCATCAGGGTTCTCACCGGGTGGCCTGGGGACCCCATGGGCTGGAAACCACCTCTGCAATCGCACCAACCTGAGTTCTGGGCCCGTTCCCTCGCGTTCTCGGGGTGTAGGCTGGGGTTTCCCGAGTGCAGAAGCAGAAGTGAGAACCCAGCTGCCTTTTACTAAATCAGGCACTACAGAGAATTGCAAAAAAAATATAAAACGATGCTCTTCGTTTCCCTACTTAGAAAAAACTGTTTATGTTAACATGAAATGAGTGCATCATGGCTTTAAACGGACAAATGACGTGTTTGTAATTATTCAGCTAATCGCCATCATGTGCATTCACGTGTGCACGTTCCTGCTGCTGTGATCAGCCAGAGCTGGGCTAGTGTTTCAACTTGAATTTAAAAATTACTCGTGAGGTGGAGCCCTTTTCTTTCCGTTTAAACATCTCGTCTTTCTGACAGTCACCTTTTTGTGCCATTTCCTTGTTTAGCAGTTAATGTCTTAGAGTTTCCGTTGTCAATTTATTTAACAAATCTATGAATTCTTGTTCTCCAGTCAGTAGAACTCTAAAAGTCAGTCCTAACGCCAGCGAAAGTTGAGAAGCCGCTGGCTGGCAGGGGGTGTGAAAAGTTTGTGACTCACAGACCTGAGGTGGGGGGAGCAGGACAGGCCTCCCGTGCAGGTCTGATGTGGCCTGAGACAGAAGCCTGGAGGCTGGCCGCAGTGTCCTTGTGAGCAGGGGAGGGGCCTGCTAGAGAGGGGCCAGAGGCAGGGCTTGGTGTGAGGAAGGAGGGAGCCGCCCCCACCACCACACCCCCCTCACTCCCGCTATGTCCTTCATCACCTCTTAGGAAAGGATGTAGATGTCTCCAAACCTAGAGAGAATTTTTTAAAACATATTTTTATTGATTTCAGAGAGGAAGGGCGGGGGAGGGAGAGAGAGAAGCATCAATGATGAGAGATTATCACCCATTGGCTGCCTCCTGCGTGTTCCTTACTAGGCATCAGCCCTGACTGGGAATCAAACCGTGACCTCCTGGTTCATAGGTCGAGGCTCAACCACTGAGCCACACCTGCCGGGATAGAGAATTTTTGTAAGAGTTTATTTGAGCCCAGCTGACGAAATATGCTGGGGAGCAAGATCTCAAATGCTCTGGAAAATAGTTCCTTTTATGCATTTGAAAGTTAAGAGAGAAGGAGGAAGATGGGAGAAAGCAAGGCGGGGATTCGATGGTGGGAGAGTCAGAGAGATGACCGCTCTCTCCTGGGCGCTCGGGTTTATGTCAAAGGTGTGCGAGCTCCCTCGTGGCACAGACACAGTGGGCAGGCCTTCTGTTAGAGTCACAGGCCCGGGGCCGACGGCCCACCATCACCTGCCCAGTTAGGAATTCAGGATAAGGTCACCCTGTGAGGTTACTTGCCACAGACCGCCCCCACCCCTTTTTTCATCTACAAATGGTTTTTATTTAAAAATTTAAATGACAATAATAGGCAGCTTTTCCAACAAAAATCCAGTTTTTGGCTTCTTGAAAGCAAAGGATCAAGACACCTTCATCAGCACCTCCTCCTCCGTCGTAGAGGCGGGAGTCTGGGTGGCAGCCCTGGCGGGGGGAGGGGGGAAAGAGTCCCCGCCTGCGCCCCTCTGCACCCCTCTCTGCCTGCCTCCTGGTGCCCCCCCCCCCCCCCATCCTCTAGACACCGAGCACCATCGCTGGGGCCGCAGCGCCATCTGGCGACCAGGCCGGGCCAGTAGGCCCTTCCGTAGCCGCGGCGGCTCCCTGGGAGTGAATGCAGAGGTCAGAGCCGGAAGGTGCAGAGCAGAGCTGGCCACTGGCTTCAGACGGGGGCTGACAGCCTGAGTCGGGCCGCGTGGATGCGACATCAGGCAAAGGACAGGTGTTGCCACCTGGCGGGTGTGCTGTGGTCATCGCCCTTTTCAGACCCCGGGCTTGGAGACAGGGCGCCTGGGAGGGGCCCAGAGACGCTGTGGCCAGCCTGGATGACAATCCCGTTCCTGCACTATCTCACCAACCTCTGTGCCCACCTCCCGGGAGAAGAAGCCTCCCCCTGTCACAGATGGGAAGCTGAGGCTCGGAGGGTACGTGGCTTGGTCCGCGTCCCACGGGCAGCAGGTGACCGCGTGTCTTCCTGCCACCCTACGCCCCAGACCCTCTACGCCCCAGACCCTCTCTGCAGCCTGTGAGTGTGAGGCACCGCCCAGCGGAGCAGCTGGGTCCAGGACTTAGGACATTTCCCATTGAGTTTGGGAGCGAGACTCAGATGCAAAGGGACTGCACAGACTGTGCATTGTTCCGTGGTGGAGTCGTCTGCTTCCGGGATGTTCTGGAAAGCTCCACAGGGAGCAGGTGGGGTGTGGAGAGGAGGCAGCTGGGAAGCAGGGACAGGTGGGGAATGGAGTGGGGGAGGGCAGGGGAGGGGAAGGGCGGGGTCAGCAATGCAGTCTGGAGAGCTGGGTGAGGACAGTGCTCAGGCCGCCTTAACAATACCCACGTCCCCAGGGGCTTAAACAACAGAAATGCATGTTCTTTTTTTTAAAAAAAATATTTTATTGATTTTTCACAGAGAGGAAGGAAGAGGGATGGAGAGTTAGAAACATCGATTAGAGAGAAACATCGATCAGCTGCGTCCTGCACACCCCCTACTGGGGATGTGCCCGCAACCAAGGTACATGCCCTTGACTGGAATCGAACCCTCGACCCTTCAGTCCGCAGGCCAATGTTCTATCCACTGAGCCAAACCGGTTACGGCCAGAAATGCATGTTCTTTTCGATCCGGAGGCTGCAAGTCCAAGATCAAGGCGGCAGCAGGGTTGGCTTCTCCTAGAGTCTCTCTTCTTGGCCTGCAGGTGGCCACCTCCTCACTGCGTCCCTGGGCGCCTGGTCTTTCCTCTGCGTGAGGCCCCTGGTGTCTCTTCTTCTTCAGGCGGCAATCCCAGCGGCTCAGGGCCCCGCCCCAATGATCTCACTTTCCCTCCATCACCTCTCCAAAGGCCCTCTCTCCAAACACAGTCACGTTCTGAGCCCCTGGGGGCGAGGACTTCAGCCTTTGGGTTTGGGGGTGCAGTTCAACCATAACAGACCCGATGTTCTCTTCTCATATATCTATACTAGTATTTATAAAAGGCGAATATGCAAAGTGTCTCCTCGGAGTTCTACGGAGAAACCAGGAGTTCGATTGCTCTCTATGACGTGCACTGACCACTAGGGGGCGGCGTGAAATGAAGGAAGGCCTCGGCCAGCAGCTGGAAGGCCCCAATGGGCCTTGACAGCCAGCCAGGCCTAGGGACCCTACCTGTGCACTAATTTCACGCACCGGGCCTCTGGTATGTTTTTATTGATTTCAGAGAGGAAGGGAGAGGGAGAGGCAGAAACATCAATGATGAGAATCATTGATCCGCTGCCTCCTGCCTGCCCCATGCTGGGGAGCAAGCCCACAACCCAGGCATGTGCCCTGACTGGGAATCGAACTCGTGACCTCCTGGTTCATAGGTCGATGCTCAACCACTGAGCCATGCTGTGCAGGTGACCCAAGGTTCTTGAAGAGACCTCAGGATGGCGGGTGGCAGGAGAGGGTGCTGTTGTTGGGGAAACCCAGGGTCTGGATCTCCTTGAGCTTGGGCGTGGGTGGGGGGAGCAGGCAGGTGAGGAGGAGGCAGAGGTCTTTGAAGCAGGAGGGCAGCTCTGATGACCAGTGAGAGCCCGCGGCCAGCCTGCTTGTCTACAGAAGGGGCTGCTGGGATTGGGGGTGGGCGGGAGGCAAGCTTGGCTTTGCACTCTCTTCAGGAGTCAGGCTTTTGATTATTTCCCCTTCTCCCCCTTGGTCTCTCATCGAACCACCGGTCCCTTTTCTTCCAAACCAGAGGAGGGCAGGTAACCCCGGGTGCTGTTGGAAGGAGCCTCAGTTGAGCCCACCTACTTGTGTCCCTCCCCCCGCCCCCCACCCCCCTGTTGGTGGGAGGCCCAAGGAGGCTCTGGATCTAATGTGTCAGAAGCCTCTCCCAGGACCATCCAGTATCATCTGCTATGGAAACAACCTCCCTTTCAGAAGCCAGGCGAGGCGGCCTCTTATCGTAGGCGTTTACATTTCTTGGGCTCCCTAACCTGCTCCTCATTTCGGGGCTGATGGGTGTAATAACGAAGCACGAGATGATGGACGAGGCCATGACATGACCGGTTGCCTGTCCGCCAGGGAGGGCTGTGCACCAGGGGAGGCCGAGGTGAGGCCGAGTCACTGTCCCAGCGTGGAGCCGGTGCACCAGGAACCTTCTGGAAACCCGAAGGCAGTGCTAATTTTAGACTGGGAGCCATCAGTGAGGGCAGCTGAGGTTCAGTGACGGTGCTGGAGCTGTCTCGCCACCCGATGGCCCATCCACTGAGGCAGGCTCCTCTGCAAACGGAAACTGGGCAGCTGATTGGGGGCTGTTTCCTTCTGCCTTTTCCCAGCAGCTAAACCACAGCCAGGGCTTCCCGGAGCTGAGTAAACCGAAATTACGCAAACAGAAGTTACTGGTTCCCATGCCAGACAGTAAATTAATGTGAAGACTTATCTGGCTCCACAAACAAGGTCTCTGCCTCGGATCTGGGGGAAGCACAGCCAGCCTTGCGGCACCGGGACTCGCCGGGGTGGCAGGCACCCTCTGCTGGGGTTGGCGGACTGTCGCACCTACAGGTTTCACGGGAGCAAGGGTGAGTGGGTGCCTCTGACTGCAGCCACCCCCCTCAGTTCCTGCAAAATCATGGGGAGAAACAGGAACATGGAAGGAGGCTGGAACGAGTGAGTTAACCCTGCACTGAGGAAGCAGTCTTGCCAGCAGAATCCAACCGGACGCTTGATAAATGCTGTGGATTCAACCACCAGTTCCCGAGAAATACAGGGGATGGAGGACCCCGCCAGGGGAGCCCACCGTGACGCAAACCCCAAACTGAGGGAAACTCTATGGGAAAAGGGACCGGTCTTCTTCAGATAAATAAGTTGATGAAGATAGAGCTAGTGATGGGAAGGGAGAGAGAGAGAGAGAGAGAGAGAGAGAGAGAGAGGTGGAACATATCAGACAATTATAACACGTGAAACTTATTTGCATTTTGGCTCAAACTGTAAAAAGTATCACTCAGAACATTCGAGGGGCAATTGGGAAGCGGAACTCTCACCGATTATCCAAGAATGTTAAGGAATTCTCGTTAGAGTGCTCTAGGTGTGATGGTAAAAAAAAACCTGCTCTTCTGGGCTACACCCTAAAGGCCTGCAGTTGGGGTGCTAGGCTGTCCGGGACTTGCTCCACAGTAACTTGGGAAGGAGGGAGCGAGGAGGGAAGAGGGAGGGGCCAGGGGTCAGCCATGAGTTGGTCCTAGGAGGCTGGGCTGTGGAACTTGGGAGGGACTCGGGGGTTCAGGCCGCTGCCCCCCTTTACTTTTGTGCCTGTTGGCGTTTTCTTGGGTGAAGAAGTTTGTAGGAAGCTGCTTTGGCTTTTCTGGAATGACTCGGACCCGCTCCCCGGGCTAGAGGTCTCTGCCCACCTTTCTCTGGGGGACCCTCTGGCCCTCCCACCCCCTTGCCTGCTTCTGTTTCTTTTTTAAAACGTTTTTTATTTTTATTTTGTAAAATATATTTTTTATTGATTTCAGAGAGGAAAGGGGAGGAAGAGAGAGACAGAAACATCAGTGATGAGAGAGGATCATGGATCGGCTGCCTCCTGCACGCCCCACACTGGGGATCGAGCCCGCAACCCGGGCATCTGTGACCTCCTGGTTCATAGGTCGACGCTCAACCACTGAGCCACGCCCACTGGGCTGCTTTCGCTTCTTTCTCGCTCCTTCTAATGACCCGAGGATGCCTGGGCTGCATCCGCTGGACGCTGGACCCCTGAGCAAGGTGCTTCGAAGTCTTTTCATTTCGGGAAGCACTTCCTCCATCGAACCTGGAGACCGGAGCTTTCCGTGCGGGGGTCTCCTCCGGCCAGGGAAGCCGCTGCCGCTCACGGTGGGCTCCGGTGCCACCTTCCCCGTTCAGGTACGTTACCAGCCGAACCCGAATTATTAGCCTTCATACAATTTTAAAACAATTATTGAGCTAACCGGATGCAAATTAAACAAAATGAACCTATAAATATATGTGTTTTTCAAATTAGTAATTGGATTTTTTGATGATCTTTGGCGTGACATTGATAAGCTGCCGCTCATAACGGTCTAATTAGGCAATATGTAAACTTTGGCACTCGCTTGTGTCCTAGTGGCTTTTTCAAATGATGTTTGTAAAATTTGCAATTTCATATTACAGATTAAAAATTAAAAACTGCAGGAGGCTAACATTAAAATGAGAATTCATTTCAGGGAAAGCCCTGTAGACAAAATTCGCCCTAATAGAATTGTGCCTACGAGGCTGCAAATCACGGTGTATCGGTACACAGGGGAAGGCCTGTCAAAGCCAGCATTGTGGGTCTGTACTTCTATTCACAGCGCTCAACCCATCAGCGGAGCCACTTTGGGGAAAATGTGAACATTATCAAAGAACAGTAAATTAGCAAGAAATTAAAGCATATACCCTTGCATTTCCAAAACAAAAGATCCCTTCATTAAAAACCTTTCATCAGTGGTTTAATATTCATAGCAGTAATTTGCATAACTAAATCAGTTTCCACTGATGAGAGACGACCAAAGTTTTCCCACTAATTTCTTTTTTGAATGAGCTCTCTAGTTTTTTGATTAAAATTTCACACCAGTAGTTGAGCAGCCTTGAATCCACGGCTTAGCCGTATTTGCAAGTATCATCGTTTAACGCAGATTAAAAGTTATTTCTTAGGAGGGAAGGTATTGTTCACGCGGCTTTGTTTACTTTACCTGCTCGTGTCTTTCTCTCCTTGAGAGTTAGGCCTCGGTAACAGAGCTCCATGGGGCGGGAGGGAGGGGGTGGCGTTGCGCTGGCTCCCTGTTCCTCCTGGACCTGTAGGTAGGCACCGTGCCCAGTAGCCACTGCGACCTGCCAATGAGGACACAGCCACCAGCCCTGCCTGCGTTCCTCATCCCAGCATCTCTGAACCTGCAGTGACCTTCCTGGGTGCGGTTCTCTTAGGAAAAGGTGGTTTCCCTGGGATGGGGGAGGCTGTTGTTTATACCCTGGAGACGGCAGCCAGCAGAGGGCGTCTGTGAGCCCAGTGGGAGCTGCCTGCTCCTGGAAGAGCTTCTGACCCGGCCCAGCCTGGGGGCCGCAGCCTGTGGGGGTGAGCCAGGTGACGCCCATCTTCTTGATGAGTTTCACCTCCTCACCCAGGAAGTGGTTCCCCAGGAAGTCAGAGCTGAGGGTCTGTGCGGGAGAACCAGGGCCTGCAGCTCCCAAAGGGCCTGGGTCAGGCTCCTCTCCAAGGCCAGGGCGGCCTCCATGGCGTCCTGAGCTTTGCCCACTCACCTTGGGGGGCTTCGGCCCGGAAGAGAATGCGGCCACCACGCTGGTTTTGCAACTTTAAGATGCTCAACGCCCTCAGCTGCTTCTCAGCCAGCTCATGGAAGAAGTGGCCCCTGCCCTCCATGGCCACATCATCCCGGTCACCCAGGGAGAGGTAGGTGTGGGGGGACCGCAGCGGCAGGTGGCCAGGCGGTTGGCCGCAGCCTCCACCTCGGTGGGATCATTCTGACGAATCTGGGAGCTCATGGCTGTTCGGCAATAGGGAGTTAAGGTAGAAAAGAAACGGGTGCGTTAGGTGGGCTCGGAGGTGGGTGTGAAGGTGGAGACTGGGTAAGACGCGGGAGGGTGGTCTGAGGCTGGGAGAAGGGGTGTCCCTGGGTCTGTCCATCCAAACACCGTTGAAGCAGGAAACGGACCCGGGACCAGGACCGCCGAGGGCACTCGCGCCTGTCTTCTCGTGACCCAGCTCCTCACAGGTGCCTGGTGTGGCCCTTCTCTAACCCGCGGGGGAGGCAGAGTGGCCCGGGTGTGCGGGGCGCGGGCGCTTTCCCGCGACACAGCCTCCGGGCTGTCTAGCAATTTAAGCCCAGTTTAGAGCAGACCCGCGGCCTGTGCTCAGAGCCAGATGGTGCATGGTTAGTTTCGTCTCACTTTCTTATTTCTTTATTATTTTAAATCCTCACCCAAGGATATCTTTTCCTTTGATTTTTAGAGAGAGAGTGTAAAGGAGGGAGCGAGGGAGGGAGAGAGAGAGAGAGAGAAACATCAATGTGAGAGAGACTCATTGATTGGTTGCCTCCCGCACACACCCTGACCAGGGAATGGGGGTTGAACCTGAACCCAGGTACATGCCCTTGACTGGGAATCGAACCCAAGACCCTGCAGAGCGTGGGCCGATGCTCTAACCACTGAGCCAGGTTGGCCTGGGCTCTTCTCACTTTCAACCAGAGGGGCTCAGAGGTCAATCAATGCACATTTGGGGGGGGGGAGTCACATGACTTCACCAGTGGGGGGTGACTTCAGTGGCTCCCCCAGTGGA
Organism: Myotis lucifugus; assembly: GCF_000147115.1. Taxonomy (NCBI): domain Eukaryota; kingdom Metazoa; phylum Chordata; class Mammalia; order Chiroptera; family Vespertilionidae; genus Myotis; species Myotis lucifugus. Next base: position 140,204 of record NW_005871495.1, read on the forward strand.
GAGGGCTGCCAAGCCGGATCCTGGAAAGATGGATCCTGGGAGCAACTCTCCAATTGTGACCTCTGCAACCCCAGTCCCTGCCTAAAATCTGGCCAAACGGTTTAAACCCTGAGGGTGGTGAACCCTAAAACACTGTCTCCCCCATTAACCCAGCTCTGACTCGAGGTCGGGTTCCTGGAGATCCTTACGTTTTGGATCAGTTGCCTTTCCTCAGGCCCAAACGGAGAAACCCACCTGCTGGCATAAAACAGGGACACGTGTAGGGACACGTTTCTATACGGCGCACGGGGTGGGCCTCCCCGGGTCCGGCTCTCACTTACGGGGAACCTTTCGGACACTTCGGACACCCTGCTCTGTCTGCGTCATGGACTGAGGCCACGGCGGGGTGCTGAGGGTCAGACCGGTGACCAGGTAACCGTTCCCTCCTGCCAGCTGTGCGCCCGCCTGGGATGGCAGGTTCCACGCTTCGGCCGGTGAGATTACGTGGACCCGGCAAAAGCCAAGTCAATTTCTTCCTCATCAAAGTATCAAGTCAGCGTTCCAACCCGTGAGCCCTGCAGCCAGACCTCGCAGCAGCTCACTCGGATGCCTTTGAAATTAGAGGGAAACATCCCGCTTCGTAAGAACTTAAGGAAAAGTGATTTTTTTGCCTTCGGCAGGCCTGTTTGTCATTCCGTGGTCCGTCTCTTAAACAGGCATTTTTCATGCGCTGGTCCCCACGGCTGCACTTAGCGGCCTCCTGACCGAGTGGGGTCAGACGGGGACCCTCCCACGGCGCCTGGGGGGGTCAGTACAATCGTGGGAACAAGGGAGGAGACAACCCGCAGGGCGTGTCTTGGGCAGCGAGGGAGGAAGCGTGGACCGAGGGCTCCTGCGTGCGGGGTGGAGTATGTCCCTTGCGAGGGAAGGGAGGTGGCGTGGGGGGACCCTGGCCTCCCGCCATGGGACTTGGTCATGGACAAGCTGGTCTGAACTCACAGCATCCTCCACCCCTGCCCTTCTCAGCAGCGTTGTGACACCAGATGAAGGGCTGGCGCTTAGATACCCGCCACGGCCTGGGCCCAACTGGGCTTGAGACACAGAGAACCCAGGCGCCTGTCCTGAGAGCCGCGTCCGTCCGCCGGTCAGTAAGGCTGGGTGTCCGTGCACACTGCCTTGTGGTCTTCTCTCCATCCGGGTCCCCTTTCCTGGCTTCCCGTGCCGTTTCCAGGTGGGCACGCTTTCCCCACCGAAGTCCATGAGTTGGAGGACAACCCGCAGGCTCTTTGGGGATTAAGTAGACTCGTTTCGTAAAATGCCGAGCCCCACTTTCTGTCCCGATGTCCAGTCCCGCCTTAGAGGGGTTCCGCCCTGGCTGGGGCCCCGCTCCACGCCCCTGTGGCCTCTCCAGGGGCGAGGGGCCCTCAGATCTCAGCACATCCACGTCTGAAGCTTCCAATCCCTGACACCCTGCCGGCTCAGGAAAGATTCCGTAATTAAAAATGCGGAAATGTTAATTACCTGAAGGTACTTCCTGATGGGTAGCCTGATCGGGAGGGGAATTGGTGGTATTAAGACAGGGGAAATGATTAGACTCCGCATGTTCCCGGAGACGTCTCCTAAGAGCGCTGTGTGTGGCCAGGCGTCTGGCGCCGCTTCCTGGGCCTGTGGCCGGTAGGAGAGAGCGCGGGACTGAGGCTGCCGGTCACAGAGGGTGTGTCCCTGGCAGCCAGCTACTCGGAGACCCGGGAACGGGGCCAGCAGGAGAGGGGGAGAGACCACTGAGCTTTGACACTTTTAAAAATTTATATGTATATTTTAATTGATTTCAGAGAGGAAGGGAGAGGGGGAGAGAGAGAGAGAGAGATAGAAACATCACTGATGAGAGAGAATCATGGATTGGCTGCCTCCTTCAGGCCCCCCACTGGGGATCAAGCCAGCAACCTGGGCATGTGCTCTGACCGGGAATTGAACCGTGGCCTCCTGGTTCATAGGTCAGAGCTCAACCACTGAGCCACACCCACCGGGCGAGCTTTGACACTCTTGTGGCCGCAGGAGAGAGGGTGTGGGGGTGGAGCTGGGGAGGACCCGCTGAGGATCCGGGCAGGGACGGGTGGGTCGGCTGAGCTGAGTGAGCTTCTGTCCCTGAGGTGGCCTCCCCTGCAGGGGTGGGGGAGGGGGGTCTCCCCGGGGGTGTGGACCCAGCACCTCAGACGTGCCTGTCATGTGACTTGAATGTCTGACCGTGTGTCAGGCACTGGCAGGCCCTTGGAGGTCAGGCAGAGCCCCAGGACGCGGTGGCATTCGCATCCGCGATGCCCGTGTCAGTCCTCTGACCTCTGGTCTCCGATCCCGGCTGGGCCCCCGCGCCTCCAGCCTCCCAGCTCTGGCTCCGAGACGCCGGGCCTCTCCCGGGTACGGGCCGGGGGCTTTCCCGGGGTGCACGCTCACACCGGGACAGGCTGAGCTGAGGTGACTTTTCACCACATCACCCAGCTCCTCTCCCTCCTGCTGCCCCAGGCCCAGCGCTCCCCTGTCCCGGGTGCTCGCCCACCTGGAAATCAAAAGCCGAGCTCCCTGAGATTCCCGGGCTCTGCCCTGATGGGAGACGTGCAGAATAGCCGGGTGTCTGGGGTTTTGGAATAAAATTTCTTCTCCTGACTACAACAGATTCGCATCTCATCAAAACCCTTAATTAAAAAAAATCTCAGGTACTTAATTTGATTTGCTTATTTGCATAATATTGGAGGACAAAAGGAATGGGTTCCACAGCCTGCATTCCTGCTGCAGGCCCCAGCTCTGCCCCCACAAGCTGCTCCCCCCCCTGCGAGCCCCACATACCCCCCCCCCCCGTGAGCCTCCCCCCTGCCACCTGCCCCCTTCGATTGGCCGCAACCAGGGCTGACCTTGGGGAGACAGGGGCCTCGCTCCTGTCAGTGCGATTCAGCGGCTGGGGTGCTGGGGGTTGCTCCATACGCAGGAAGATTCTGGAAAAGCCTTTGTAGGAAAAGGGCTTTTGTCCTCCTTTTCAACTGCTGGTTTAAAACAGCAGATTCTCTAAAAGTGGGCGCCTTTTGCCTGCATGGGACCTGGGGTACGAATGGAATGGGAAGTCAGGAGCTGCAGGGAATCAGCTTGGTGGGGTGCTGGCAGGGGGATGAAGGGGGCGCCTGGAGACCAGCCGCCTGCCTCCCGGCGGGTCTGTGCCAGCCGTGGCCGACTTCTGTTCCCCAGGGGGGTCCATCTCCCTGCCCACATGGGAGCGCCCCGTTAGCGTCTAAGGACAAACGTTCAAAGCAAATTTGTCTTAAGGACCAAATATCGAAACCGAGAGGGACGGGAATTTCCGTGTCAATGGTACTGACATTAAGAACCAGAGCCAAGACCCACAGGGGCCCTACCTGCTGGGGTCTCAGGCCAGGCCATGCGCTCTCGGGCCAGCAGGGGGAGCCCCCGAGTCCGAGGAGAGCCAGGCAGGCCGCCGTTCAGCGCAGGACAGAGCCAGGCAGGGAAAACCTACCTGCTGAGAAGGGCAGCTGCAGGGATCTGCTCTGCTGTCTACATCGGCCATTAAGCGCCGCCAGGAAAAGGTAAAGCCGGGCCATCACCATCGTGAAAAATGCTTGTGTCCCTTTTACGATGAAAAAATGGCGTCTGACAAGAGTATTTTCCCCTCAAATGGTCTAAGCGACCGCTTCCAAGAGCTGCGTTTCGTGTCTTTAATTTGGAATTATTCTCTGATCTGTAATAAAGCACCAGCCAGGCACGGGATTCGTATTCTGGAAGAAAGGGCTTAATGAGCTAAAACATTTCTGTCCGGGGTAGGGAGCTGCGTGCCTGCGGAAGGAATGTGGAAGGAGAGAGGCAGGGTGGGACCGAGTGGGAAACAATAGGCCGGCCCCCCCCCCTCCCCTTCCCGTGTGCATCTCAGCCAGTTCGCAGGGCCGCACCTCACTGTCCCGGGAGGGCCACCTGGAGCCCTGGGTGCGGACGGGGCTCTGCCTGGGGGACGCGCTGGGCTCTCGCAGGAACACGCGCTGAGGAGGAGCGCGGCCGCCTCTTGCCGGCGTGTTTCTGGCGTCGGATGCGGGGCCATACATCATCTGCGGCGGACGGACGACTTTCCGAGAGCTGACTATTAGCAACTTAATTGCCCTTGAATATACAATGCAGGCTAGATTGCCAGCAGACAGTGAAATTACAAAGAATGGCCTCCTGGGCGACATCTGTTACCGGAGTTTTCTGGAAGAAATCAAAGAAGATGTGGCGGCTCCTGGAAGTTTCGGCCGGAGTTTCACAACTGTTTCTCGCTCTGTTTTCGGGCCCTGTGAGGACTCTGGCTTTGGGCGGAGGGGCCGTTAATATGTGGTGCATGGGCAGACAGGTCCTCCGCGTGGCATCATCCACGTGGCGGATCGTTGAGTTATCGATGAAGAAGGATCTGTAAAATATACATTTGATAGTAGTGGGTTCATAGTAAAGCCTAGTCACTAGATGCGTTTTTATGAAGTTTTGAGAAATATATCTGGGATTAAGGGGACATGCAGCAAGACCTCAATTATAGAGCAAATTGGATTTTTTAAAAACATATTTTTTAAATTGATTTCAGCGAGGAAGGAAGAGGGAGAGAGAGAGATAGAAACATCAGTGATAAGAGGGAATCATGGATCGGCTGCCTCCTGCACACCCCACACTGGGGATTGAGCCCTCAACCTGAGCCTGTGCCCTGACCAGGAATCAAACCATGACCTCCCGGTTCATGGGTCGATGCTCAACCACTGAGCCACGCCGGCCTGGTGCAAGCTGGACTTTGAAACCTCGAGTATCCAGAACCATGCAAGTCAGGAATTTGAACAGCCTGCAATATAGGAGGTTCTTTATCTCCAGAGTTGCCCCCAAACAGATATCTCATCTATAGTGGCAGTGTCTCCAGGGATGAGCAAATGGCACCGGTTTTGTTTGGGTCCTTTATAAAAAGAATTCAAGTAGAAGGCTGGTCAGTGTGCACATCTATATATATAAAAGGCTAATATGCAAATTATCCACTCGGGAGTTCAACCGGGAGACTGGGAGTTTGATCGCTTGCTATGACGTGCGCTGACCACCAGGGAGTGGTGCAGAATGAAGGAAGGCCCCGGCCAGCAGCCAGCAGCCAGGGAAGGAAGGCCCCAATCTGCCCTGATCGCCAGCCAGGCCTAGGGACCTTACCCGTGCACGAATTTCATGTACTGGGCCTCTAGTTTGGACATAAAACATGAAACAGGTTAATGAGATTCATGTGGCGCCTGGGCTATGGAATGGAGTTAATCCTGGATAGTTATGGATGCTAACATCTTTTGAATTCTGGTAACCACTGAAAGACACAGAACATTTCTTCACATTAATACACAATAAAATGTCTTCAAATAGCTCATTGAATTATAACAGGTTGTTTAGGGTCACGTAACCACCAGCACAAGCAGAACTCAGCCCAGTCCCTTCTCCCCCAAACTGCTCCCTGCTATTCCTCTCAGACACACGCTCTTCACTCCTCACCACTGGCAGCCATGTTCCACTCTCCACCCGACAGTTTTGCCTTAAAAAACAAAAAAGTTTTATTTTA
>NW_005871495.1:145884-149786 GCF_000147115.1 Myotis lucifugus
GAGGATAGAGAGAGAGAGAGAAATATCATGAGAGAGAAACATTGATCGGCTGCGTCATACATGCTTCCTACTGGGGATCGAGTCCACAACCCGGGTAAGTGCCCTGAATGGGAATCGAACCGGTGACCTCTTGGTTCGTGGGTTGACACTCAACCACTGAGCCACACCAGCTGGGCCAGTTTTATCTTTTGCAGAGAGATGAGTGCATAGAATGAAGCAGTAGGCACCTTTGGGGACTGGCTTCTGTCACTCAGCACGGTGCCTGGGAGATTCGCCCATGACGTTGTGTCCACTGGTCATTTGTTTCTTTAACGTCTGGTTTCTAACCCGTTGGAAATGCTCCCCAGCTTGGGATCCGCTCATTAGAGGAAGGACTTCGGGGTTGTTTCTAGTTTTGGGTGATGGTGAGTGGACCTGCTGTAGATGCTTGCACACGAATTTTTGTGTGAACATCAATTTTCACGTCTCAAGGAAAAATCCCCGGGAGCAGATTGCATGGGTATGTTAGGTGCGTGTTTAAGTTTGTAGGAAACTCCTGTTTCCTGGTGCGGCGCACTGTTCTGCGTTCCAGCAGCCGCGCTGGAGAGGCCCAGGTGCTCTGCGTCTCCTTGTCAGCACTCCGTCTTCTGAGTTTTTGGCCCTTTTAGTAGGTGTGTCCCGGTGCACTCACCTGATGGCTAATGACAGTGGCCGTCTCTTCTTGCTTGTCGTTCCCATACCCTCTTCAGGAAAGTGTCTACTCAAGTCTTTTGCCTGTTTTAAAAGTGGGTTGTGTTTCCTACCAGTGAGCCTTGAGAGTTCTTTATGTATAATGCACACCAGTCATTGTTAGATATGTCACTTAAAAATATGCCCAGCTGGCGTGGCTCAGTGGTTGAGCATCGTCCTGTGAACCAGGAGATCACGGTTTGATTCCCGGTCAGGGCACATGCCCGGGTTGCGGGCTCGATCCCCAGTAGGGAACTTGCAGGAGGCAGGTGATCATTGATGTTTCTCTCTCTCTCCCCCTCTCCCTTCCTCTTTGAAATCAATAATAAAAATAAATAAAGAAATATTCTCTCCCTGTTTCTTAGATACTATTTATTAGATACTGTTTCTTAGATATTATTTCTGGTTTTCCGAGAGTTTTTAAAAAAATCATGAATGAGTGTTGAATTTTGTCAAATGCTTTTTTTTTTTTCCCAACAGTTGATATGATCATGTGGGTTTTCTTCTTTGTACTCTCAATATGGTGGGTGACACGGATTGACTTCCACATGTTGGACCAGTCTCACATGACCAGGATAAGCTCCACGTGGTCAGGGAGCACCACTGATTTCGCATCCTGCTAGATTTGATCTGATGGTATTTCGTGGGGGTTCTGTATCTGTGCTCACCCGGCGTATCGGGTGGTAGTTTTGTTTTCTTGTACTGTCTTTGTCTGGTGTAGTGACCAGGATAATGACGGCCTCATAAAAAATGTGTTGAGAAGCGTTCCCTCGGCTCCTGGTTTTCTTTAAAGAAGGGATCGTGTAGAACTGGTGTTATTTCTTCTTTAAATGTTTGGTCGAGCTCACCAATGAAACCGCCTGGGTCTGAAGGTGTCTTTTGTGGGAAGGTTTAAACCACAGGTTTAAATTATTTGAAGTGGCAGGACTACGCAGGTTTTCTATTTCATCTTGGGTGGTGTTAGCGTACGTGGTTTTGGGGAATTGATTCATTTCATTGGAATTGCTCTTAGCAAGTAGGTTTGTTGTTAGTGTCCCTTTATCACCCTTTTAGTACCTGCCACTATTTGTACCCTCTCTTTCATTCCTGGTATTGATCATTTGAGTCCTCTCTTCCTCTTGTCAGACTAAAGTTTATCAACCTATAAAAATTTTTTTAAAATCCTCACCGAGGCTATTTTTTCAGCACTTTTAGGGAGAGTGGAAGGGAGGAGCGGGGAGACAGAGGGAGAGATGGAGGGAAAGAAAGAAACATTGATGTGAGAGAGACACATCATAGGTTGCCTCCCACACGCACCCTTACGGGGCCAGGGATGGGGCCTGCAACTGAGGTACATCCTCTTGACCAGGAGTCAAACCCATGACCCTTCGGTGGGTGGGCCAACACCCTAACCACTGAGCACACTGGCCAGGGCTGAAGTTTATCAACTTTTTAAAGAATCAGGTTTTTGCTTCATTGATTTTTTTTACTATTATTCCTATTCATATCTTTATTGCTTCCTTCCTTCTCCCTGCTGGGGGTTTATTTTGCTCTTCCTGTTTCTAGTTTCTTAAAGTGGAAGCATAGACTATTGATCCAAGGCCTTTTGCGTTTTCGAATGGGAGCATCTAATGTAAACCTCCCCCTGGGCCACTCCAGTGAAAAGAGGATGAAGAGTAAGAGTCAAGTCATCTCCAAGAAAGCGAATCCCAAGCTGTCCACCCCCACCCCGACCCCCCGACCCACCAGCTACTTCAATTAAAAAAAAAATTCGCTTGCGTGTCTGCAGAGCTGGGCTGGAGAAGGGTCTGGTGCCCCTCACCTGCCCTCACTACCTATTTGTATTTCTATGGCAAGATGGTGACCTCAGGTCTTGAAGGAAAAGTGAGATAATGTCCCCTAGCTCCCGCTCGCGGCGTCGTGGGATAAACGCACCATGTAAGTTAGAAAGAGCCCCATAACGTGCCAGCGAGGTGGCTTCCCGCTCCATTAGAGCCCTCGGGGCGAGGGTGCTGGTGTCCGGAGGACGCTTCCGTCAGACCACATTTCAGACCCAGAAAACGCCCACAGGGACGCCTCGCCCGTGAGAACTTCTCCCAGAGAAGCGGAACCAGCCACAGAATTGCGTTTATCAGGCTCCTCACAGGAGCAGGGCGGCCACTGGTCACCGGGCTCGGCCCACAGTCGCCCTCTGCCATGACTGTTTCCACGTCTGCTGCGGCGGAGAGGCCTGGCCCTCCGCTGGTGTTTGTTGGATGAATAAATGAGCAACTAGTAGAGTGATGGTGAAAAAGCACTGGCCGGGGCTTTAACATCCCTGCGGGCGTTTATTTACAATCAATGCAACGGTGTGACCGGCCTTCCCAGCTGAGAAAGCGGCCTAGAGAAGCCAGCCGGGGCTGCGCATTGCAGTGCGATCCTGGGAAGAGCGCCAGCCCCCCCTCACCGCCCCCCATCCTTGGGGGTTCGCTCTGGCGGGTTAGATGAGCTCCTTGCAAACTTTCCCTCTTTCCGTGAGGCAGGGCAGGCAACCTGAGCTCGTTTTTAACGCAGATTTCTTTTACTTCAAGTTGCCCTCTTTTAGAGCTAATTTAACAACTCACATGCCCTTTCTCAAGATTTTTATCAGGTGGTGCTGAACTTTTAACAAATATAATAGAAAACATTCCCCCCCGCCCTCGCCCCCGAGAACGCGGAGGGGATGGGGATGTGTTTTGACCTCATCAGCTGCTTTCATCTGGTCTCTGGACTCAGCTTTATAAAAAGCACATGGCTGCCCGGCTGATCTTGATAAAGAACAGTTTTCTGTTCCATTAAAAAACCACGGAGAACTGTTTTCAATCTGGAGAGGACGGGGTACAGTGGAGGCGGTGGGGGGACCCGTCCGCTCACCCCCCCCCGACCCCCCTCCCCCCGTTCCTGGGCCAGGGAGCTCACAGTCCTCCTCTGGGTCCTGCTCCTCTGTGATGCTGGTGCCGTCTGGGGACACTGCCCTTCCCCCCATGGCTAACAGGGGGCACCCTTCACATCCAGTGCATGGCGCCGAGTGAGGCAGCGCGTCCAGTGCAGGGACATCTGCCTGCTGAGGGAGGGAGGGAGGAAGGGGTCTTGGGCTTCATCAGAGAATTTTTCCAAATGGGAGGAGGCTGGAGGCCAGGGGGCCCTCTCCCCAGCCAGGGCTTAGGGCCTGCCCGCGGGGTCTGTAGACAGGGGGA
>NW_005871495.1:149886-151343 GCF_000147115.1 Myotis lucifugus
ACAAAAACAAAAAAAAAAAAAATCACTCATCCAAAAAACACCCTATACAGTAAAGTTCTTGACCTATTTGTACTAGGAGTATTTCACCCATAAAATCCCGGGGCCGGGGGGTCTATTATTCAGCAGGTACCTGAGTTAATCCTAAAGGAAACAGCAGGCCCGTTCCTTATACCCCCTCCCCCCCCCGCCCCCGTCGTCCCCCGCAACCAAGCCAAATGAAGACAAATGCCCGAAACCAAACCACAAGAAATCCCAGCCATGTGATGGGTAAAATACTCAGATCTGTAGCCTCATGTCCACCTGGTGAGGATTGCACAGGAAGCATGAGTCTGAGTACTGACCCTGATGGGGCAGGTCACAGCCACCAGCTCCTCCTCCGCCTCACCTCCTGGAGCAGCACCTCCTGCCTCCCCCTCTGACCGTCTCCTGGTGTGAGCGTCCTCTCTGTCACCCCACCTGTGTCCTTGGACACGCTCGCCCGGACCTTGGCTCCCACACCCACGGGTGCCGGCAGCCCCAGGCCCTCCCTGGGCTGCGTGCACCTCCTCCGCTTGGCCCATGGGTGCAGCCGCCGGGGCAGGTGGCCGGTCCGAGATGGACTCCGGGAAACTCTCAGAAGCTGATGGGCGAGTCGAAGCGCAGGAAGCATTTTCAGACTTTGTTGTCGCTTGCTGCCAACTTGCTCTTCGAAAAGGGCTAGTGGCCTGCGTTTCTGCCACAATGAGTGGCACTTTCCCAGGTACTGGGAGGAGTTTCCAAATCTTTGCCAAATTGCATTTCCTGGGTCCCCGCGGGGATGAAGGTTTTTCATATGTTAATGGCCAGTTGGGTGCTCTTGTGGCTTGTGTGAGGGTGTCTTTTTGTCCATGTTTGCATTGGGGTGTTTCTGTCCGGTGACAGTTTTTTGAAGGGTCTGTTCTAATGAAGACTTTTCGGCGGGAAGAGACGTTCCCTCGAACAGGACTGCTCCGGGAATCTCTGGGGGGGTGAGCAGTGCCGAGGCCGCCCACAGCTGCCCCCACAGCTGCCCCGAGCTGACCGCTCTGGCCCCTTGGCTCCTGGGAAACCTACTGGGGCTTCCAGGTGGAGACATGGGAACCCGGAAACCGTTTTTTTGTTTTTTTGTTTGTTTGTTTGTTTGTTTTTTGGCAACCCTGAAAGTACCTGCTCCAGGAAGCTGCAGTGTGAAAAGGCGGAAACAACGTTGTTTCCCCTCCCAAATGAATATGGAACAAGGAGCAGCTTGTACTTGGGGATTAACAAGTTCTCCAGTTGCCATAGGAACCGAGAAGAGGCATTTAAAAATATATTCCACCTGACCTTGTTCCTTTTGATGGATGGATATGAAGACTGGCTGCAGGCCAGGTGGCCCGTGTGGCTCCAGGACTGGCCACCAGAGGGCGCGCGGTGGCCTTCCCGGCATCCAGCCAGGGAGTGACCGCAGAGGGTCCACCGGA
>NW_005871495.1:151748-174595 GCF_000147115.1 Myotis lucifugus
GGCCTGGGGGAGGGAGGTGACACGGAGACAAATGTCCCTCTTCAAAAGGGACCAGAGCCAGTGTGAGCAGCTGTCGCCAGAAGCTCTCTGTGTCCATGCTGCATATTCCTTATTCATCAGTATCGATATTCAGTATCAATACCTGTGCGGCAGGTGTCGGGGAGAAAGCGTCAGAGAGAGAACGTGTTATTTATGTGTCATATTTAGAACCCCCCGCGTGTTTGGATTAGGGGTGGGTATTGCCGGACAATTTAGCTTCCATGGTTTCCCTCTAATGTGAGGTTTATTGAGATCTACGAGGCAGCGGCCGGGGGTGCCTGAGGCCGGGCAGAGTCCCGAGGAGCGGCGGGGCGCTGCCCGGTGATTTCGGCTTCTGCGGCCCCACTGCAGCTCGCCTCTGCTCGTCTGTTAGGAAGCCGCCGGGACTCGCTCTGCATGGACAACGGCTCTGGAATGTGGCCTTCGAGGAGCAGGAATTGGTGCAGCCAGCCTGCGGGCTAGGCGTTTCCATCTTTCCAGAGGTGGCCACATGTTTCAGGGGAGGGCGGCTGGGAGTTACCGCATGCACAGCAGTAAATAACGAGGTGCGGTTCCTGAAAGGGCCACCAGATGGCGGCCTAGAGGCTGCCAGGAGGCCCGGCAGGTGATCCTCAGCTGGGAGAGGCTGTAACTCCTCCAGGTGTGGGTGGCCTCCTTTGGCCTGGAAGTCATTTCACCCAGAGGGACGAGGCTGCCTCTCTGAGGACCGAGGCCGGGGAGGAATTGTTTTTATATCCCCGGTCTCGTCCCTCTGTCCCAGTGCTCACTGCCAGCTGCCTCCCCGGGCGGAGCTCTGATTGGAGCCCAAGGGTTTGCTTTGGGGGCTGTGGTTTGCCCGCAAAGATGCAGCACGGAGCTGGAGGGGGTGGGGCGGGAGCCAGGGAGGAATGGACGAGGGTGCGTACAAGCCCCAGCTCTCTGCTATGGGCTGAATAGTCTTCCCTCCCCCAAAAGGTCACCCCAGTCACCGCCCAAGGTGCCATTCCTTGGAAATGGGGTCACTTCGGATTTCATTAGTTACCATGAGGTCATGCTGGAGTGGGGTGGGCCCCTCCTCCCATGACTGTGTCCTTAGAAGGGGGCAGCCACGTGGAGACAGAGACGCAGGGAGATGCCGAGATTGGGGGAGGTGGCCACGAGTGGGGGAGGGGGTGGGGCACAGAAGCTGGAGGAGGCAGGAAGGACCCTTCCCGGAGCCTCCGCAGGCAGCCTGGCCCTACCCACACCTTGACGCTGGCCTGCGGGTCCCCAGAACTGTGCATCAATAGTGTCTGTTCTTTGGACAGGACCCGTGTGTGGTCAGTGTTTGCAAAGCCCAGGAACCAATGCGGAGACCGGAAGGTTCTCAGTGCCTGGCCGAGTCTCGGCCCCTTTCCGTGCTGGCTGTCGACACAGGAGGCCCCACGACCCCGCAGTGGGAGGGATGGCCCTGGACCGCACCCCTAACACTCCCCGCCCCGCCCAGGCAGGCAGAGGGGTGGACGGAAGCCGTGGCTGGGAGACCGGCCGGGTGTCCCTGCTCGGCCTGCTCCCCGCTCATGGTCCTCGGAGTCATCTCCTCGCGTGCAGACCTGTGGCTGAGGGTGGAGAGCAGGACGTGTTTTAGATTTTAAGTCCATCCCAGGACTCGGAGCAGGGAGCCTCCTGAGTGAGTGCCACGTGTCACGAGAGCTGCCTGAGCACATGCTCGGCTGATCCCCACAACTCACCTGGGAGAGTCACGCCTGCGACCTGCTCCGGTCCCATCGAGTCCCGCGGCGTCAGAGCACGAGGACGGGGGGAGGGATGTGGCGTCCTGGGCACTGACTGTGGCCTGGAGAGAGAGGGCCACCCGACCCCATGACCCCAAGGGACCCCAGGGGCCTGGGATCTCTTCCTGGCCAGGTGATAAGTGAACAGAGAGGCCAGGGCCTCGCCTTCCCCAGGGGCAGCGTCTCTGAAACGGCTGCTCTACTGAAAACAGGAGAGGCGAGGGGCCCCGGCTTCTCCCTGGACCCCGTCTGCTCTGGCAGCCAGGCCAGGTCTGAGGCCCCACCGGCCAGAGAGTGAGAGAGGCTGGTGGTCCCAGGGAAAGGGAAGGTGATCGGGTCCCCTCTCCTCTCTCTCATGATCAGAAACCACATTTAACTTGGCCGGCGTGGCTCAGTGGTTGAGCATGGACTATGAACCAGAAGGTCATAGGTTCGATTCCTGGTCAGGGCTCATGCCCGGTTGTGGGCTCGATCCCCAGTATGGAACTTGCAGGAAGTGGCCGATCAATGATTCTCATCATTTATGTTTCTATCTCTCTCTCACTCCCTCTCCCTACCTCTCTAAAATCAATAAAAATATCCTCTATAATAAAAGGCTAATATGCAAATTGACCGGACTGCAGAACGACCGGTCCCTATGACGCGCACTGACCACCAGAGGGCAGGTGCCAGTGCAGGAGCTGCCCCCTGGTGGTTCGTGCCCTCCCACAGGGGGAGCGCTGCCCAGCCACAAGCCAGGCTGATGGCTGGCAAGCCCAGCAGTGGTGGCGGGAGCCTCTCCCACCTCCACGGCAGCGCTAAGGATGTCAGACTGCGGCTTAGGCCTGCTCCCCGAGGGCTCCTGACTGCTAAAGGGCACAGGCCAGGCTGAGGGGACCCCCTACCTCCCCCCACCCCCCTGCATGAATGTCATGCACCGGGCCTCTAGTATTTAAAAAAAGAAAGAAACCACATTGTCGTGGGATTTCAGCACCTGCACAAACGCCCCCCTCTCCGGGAGCCTGGGCTCATTCCTCTGCTAACCTCTGACCAGAGGCAGACTATTCGCAGGCAGCCAGCCCCAGGCAGGGTGGGCCCACGTCCTCTCAGAAGACAGAGCCAGGTGGTCAGGTGCGCCTGCTCCAGGCCTGGCCAGGGGCCCTGGCATTGTGTCACATTCCACAAGGGGGGTGGGAAGGCGGAGGGACGGTGGTGGAAGTTGGGGTGGCGGGGAGAGGGGCCATCTGCGGCCCCAGCCCCCTCGTGGGTCGGGCACCCTTATGGACTTGGGGTCTTTGTGTCGCCCTCGGCTTCCGGCACCTGTGAATGGATGGCTCTTTATTCACCGAGCTTCTGTGTTTGAAAGATGGCCTCCAACAAAAAGATCCTATCAGCGTGTTGCACTTTAATTTATTTTCACCTTTTTTTCTCCTTCGGAGACCCTGGTGGTTCGGCACTTTGTTTACCGCAAATTAAACCCCGAATTGTTTACCGGCTCCAGGCCCCTGTGCATCGCTCGCTCTCCTTTTTTTTTTTTTTTTATAATCACAACCTGGGATTCATCTGCAAGAGGCCCTCATCTGCATGAGAATTATACAATTAACTTTTGATTAACCACCTCGTTCTTGTGGAGACCACAGTGGATAGGACCCTCCGCACGGAAACAATTCCCCTTCGCGGGGAGCAGGCCTTCCATCAGGCGGGTGCGTGCGACTAAACAACAACAGTTGGCGACAATCAGGGTCACACAATAGGCGAGGCTGCAGGGTAGAATGTCATCTTTAAATATAACAGCGGAGATAAAGGCCCCCAGATCGCGCCTTATCGAAACACAAGCGAATCCGAGCGAGCTCTTGTCTGTGGCCCGTGGGGGCGGCGGCGGGCACCATTGTCTGGGCGCCACGCGGCAGGATTTGCATGCGGGGGGCTCGCCGACGCATGACATCACGTAGCGCCCTTATCTCCACGTCTGACAATAATTATCGGGGAGAATATACGCAGAATGACTTTTTGTGTGATTTTGATGCCTCCCCGACACAAGGAAGGGGAGATAAGGGCGCGAGGAGAAAGGGGCGAGTCTCTGAAGGCTCTCCCCGGAGCTGTTGCTTCGATTAAATTCGCGGTGCCACGCGGTGCGGCTGAACAAGGCGTGAGCGAGCCCGCGGGCCTTTTATGTGGGGGGATAATGGGCCTAACACAGCCCTCGCCCAAAGATAAGATCCATTGTGCGAACCAACAAAGGCAGCGAGGAGACACCGCCCGAGAATAGCTCTGAGCGAAGTTTCCCTCTCCCCTCCGTGCCCTCACCTGGTTCCGCAGGCCCACGCGGTGCGCCCAGGCCCGGAGAGCGCGGGGCCTGGGTGTCGGGAGCCCTGGGGAGCGAGCTCCTTGGCCTGGGGCCGGCGGGGACCCAGTTAGGACTTTCCAAGGTCAAGGTCATGCCCTTCTTCCCACTTTGCTTCTTCCCCAAGCCCAGCGAGGAGACCTTCATCTTAGGTACCCAGGTCCCCGGCAACTCGGGGAAGGTCGGATTCAAAAGACACCGTTCAGGTCATCACTCCGGTCACATCCTACGCAGCCCTGCCTGCTGGCCATGGGCTGTCAGGGCCACAGGGACAGGGCTGTCCTCACAGAGGTTTGGTCCCTCTGCTCCCGGGGCATGGTAAGCGCCAGGGCCGGGCACCGCGGTCAGACGGAGCAGAGGCGCTGATGGAGGCCCCCGGAAGCTACAGCCAGGGCTCCAGGCGGCTGGTCTTCCCCAGCCTCCAGCACTGGGGCTGCGACAACACGGCATTAGCTGTGCTCCGGTTCCCTGTGTCAGCCCCCCACCTGCCCCGTCAGTGCCCCAGGGGGGCGGGGGGCCCAGGACACCCCGGATTCGGAGAGTGAATGTTCCCGTTTGATTTAGACCCGGATGCCAGTCGTGTGTTTCTCCTCCACCCGAGAATGACCCACGGTCAGACGTGCTCAGCATACGTGCCCCTCAGCGCGCAGCCCTTTCCCGCGGTCCACCCGCAAACCTTCTCCCTCCTGCTCTCTCCTGTGGGTCTGGGTCTGGGTCCCGGTGGAGGTTGTTCCAGAAGGTTCTCCCCAGATGCTCTGATCCATTGTGTTTGTTTGCGCAAGGGGTCTCTGAACTGCTGTGTTGGGACAGGGAAGGTGTCTGGCCTGGCCGTGGCTGACAGTGACCCACACATGCACACAGGGAGGCCACAGGCTGGGGGACAGGAGCCGCGAGCCCTTGGTTCTGAGCGTGCTCTGTGTGTGTGTGTGTGAGGGGGTGCAGGGGGGCAGGAGGAGGGGCGGGGAGACTTGGAGGGCAGTGGGGAAGCTAGGGCCTCCCTTCCGCTTTCCACTCCTGCTGTGTGGCCTCAGGGAAGCCCGTTCTTAGAGCCCCCGCTCCTCCTCTGTAAGGCACAGGGCCTCTGCGGGCACAGCGCATGGGGTGGGCCCTGAAATGGCGGAGGTGGAGGTCACAGACCTTGGGGACTCCCCGGCAGCTGGCTTGTCCTCTAGGGGCTCTTTTGCGGTGGGAGGAGTTGGGGAACACAATGAAAATCGGGGGTGGAAACCTTGTCCAGACTGTTCCCGAAGGCAGGGAGCAAGCCCAGCGGACAGGCCGCTCGCCCGCCGGACCCAGGGCAGCCGGTACCTGTGACATCTGTCCCGTGGCCCGTCTCTCCAGGGCAGGGCCCCTGGCTTGGCCCTCTGGGCTGCCCGCCTCTGTAGGCATCAGGGGAGGAGCCACCGCCACTGCCAGGATGCAGGACCCACGTCACACCTGAGGGCGGACTCAGTAGCCGTCACCAGGGTTGATGTGCTGGTATTTCCGTGGGAGCTCGAGGAGAAGGGGCGGGAAGGGTCGGAGGACC
Organism: Myotis lucifugus; assembly: GCF_000147115.1. Taxonomy (NCBI): domain Eukaryota; kingdom Metazoa; phylum Chordata; class Mammalia; order Chiroptera; family Vespertilionidae; genus Myotis; species Myotis lucifugus. Next base: position 157,390 of record NW_005871495.1, read on the forward strand.
ACGAAGCTCTCTGTGCTGCCTTTAATATATATTTTATTGATTTTTTACAGAGAGGAAGGGAGAGGGATAGAGAGTTAGAAACATTGACAAGAGAGAAACATCGATCAGCTGCCTCCTGCACACCCCCTACTGGGGATGTGCCCGCAACCAAGGTACATGCCTTTGACTGGAATTGAACCTGGGACCTTTCAGTCTGCAGGCCGACGCTCTATCCACTGAGCCAAACCGGTCAGGACTGTGCTGCCTTTAATTGTAGGCCATTGACTGGGTTCATTCACTTGAGGGCCTCTGATGCCTTCTGTGCCTGCACCCCCCCTCCCACAGGGACCTTTCCTCCCGAGGGGGCCTCCCCGATCCAGCCAGATCCAGGGCAGGTGACTCGAGGCCGCACCCAGCGGCTCAGAGCTCCATCCCTCCCACACGCCCGCAGAACGTCTCCAAGGCCGCACTTTAAAAAAACCAGGAAAGCAGTGAAGTCTGATTTTCAAAACCTTCTCCCGGTGCGTGGCTGAAGTTCTTTTAAAAATCCAGAGAAATGCGGATTCGCGGCCACCGGGGTCCAGGGGGTGATTTTACCCAGGTTGCCACCGGGGATGAAGGTCAAGCCGTCCTTCTGAAGGTCAGTCACAGCACGTGGTGGGGTCTCACAGAAGTGGGGCTGAGCACGTGGTCCTGGGCAGGGTCTTTCCCATTCTGACGGGTTTACTAATGGGCACGAGGGGCCCAGGGCGGCTGGAAATGCCCGCTAGAACCGGCCTTGACCGGCACGGTGAGGCAGCAAGGTCTCGGGCACCTCGAGGGTGGGAGAAAGCGCTCAGCCGAGGCTGAGGTGGCCGGCACCACGGCTATAATTAAAAAAGGCTCTGCAGATGGATTCCTTAACTAGTCTCCGTCTTATATCATAAAAAGTAAAAAAATATAGGAAGGGCAAATTGGGGACTGGGAAGATTACAGTCATATAGCTTCTCAGCTAATTGATTAGCAATTATGGCTGGTAATATTGTTCATTTTAATTGTGTTTAATCTGTATTTTGGTAATAAAGATTATTGTTTTGGATTATGACTTTATCCTGCTATACTAATTACTAACTTGTGAAATTAAAGTGTATATTTTCGCATCCCGAAAAAATTCACACATGCCCTCTAACAGAGCTCCCTTTCCCGAGCAAGCCCGCGGTTCAGGATTGTTTTATTCGGAACATCTGAGAAGGACTTGGTTTTGGCAAGCAAAGTAAATATTCGGTCTCTTTACCAAGAAATATAGGCTTTAAAAAATGTTTTAAGGGAGTGGAAGAAACAGAAGCTACGCCAGAAATAAATCTGAGATCTGAGAGAACACAAGTAGATTTACGCGGAGAGCGGATTTTTCATTTGCGGGACTGTACTGAATCATTAAAGAAAGAAAGAGAAGAAAGGCTTTGCTAAGTAGCTAGGGATCTGAGGTCTCCCGGAATTCTAGCCACTATATTATACTAGTTCTGGTCTGTTACATTAATGATATATTTTTAAAAAATATATTTTTATTGATTTCAGAGAGGAAGGGAGAGGGAGAGAGAGAAACATCCATGATGAGAGAGAATCATTGACCGGCTGCCTCCCGCACGCCGTCGGGCCTGCAACCAGGGCATGTGCCCTTGACCCGAATTGAACCCGGGACCCTTCAGTCCGCAGGCCGCTGCTCTATCCACTGAGCCACACTGGGCAGGGTCACATGAATGATATTGATTGCGTACCTCCGAGTGTGAACCGTGTGCTCTGAGACATGGGGAGGGCCTTCAGGTTGGAAAGCCGTTCCCTACAGGTTCCCCTGCCTCCCCCCGCCCCACCATGATGCTGAGGGGGCCTCACCCCCATTACCAAAGGCATTCCTGCCCAGAAAGGGTCCCACCAGAGCCTCAGCCTCCCGCAGAGGCCGGGGTGCGACGCGCCAGGCCTCCTGACCCTCGCTCTGCCCTCAGTCCCTCGCAGATGTGGCTTTCGTTCCCCTTGCCCACTGCACTGCGTGGTGGGCGTGTCCCTAGGATGGGGCCGAGCCTCCCCACCCCACCCCGGAGCCTTCACTTCTCTGAGGTTCAGTTTCTTGCCACAGGCATCCTCCGGGGTTGCTCTGAAGGCAGGACGGCTCCAGGTCCCAGGGCTGCATTCCCCCTGTGCCCTGTAACCTCTGAGTCCGGCCCGGGCTCCTGCTGCCCTGCGCCCCCCACTCCTCCTCTCTGTCCTTGGAGCTGCATGTGGAGCAGGTATCGCGTGGCCGCTGAGATGGAGAATGTAGCGAGAATAGCATTCTCTCAAATAGGCTGGGTGGGCCCTCGCCAGCTTGGCTCCGTGGATAGAGCGCTGGCCCTCGGACTGAAGGGTGCCAGGTTCGATTCTGGTCCAGGACACATACTGGTCTCAGTTGCAGGTTCCCCGGCCCCAGTTGGGGTGTGTGCAGGAGGCAACAACCAATCAATGCGTCTCTCTCACCCTTCCACTCTCTCTAAAACTCAATGGAAAAATAACAACAAAATAAAAGTATAAGATAGGCGAGGTGAGCTTCAAACAGCCTTCCTTTTTTTAAACAAAACAAAGCCATGGATGTCTGCGGTGCCTTCCCCTCAGCCATGAACCGCTTGAATGAAAGGCTTTAAAGGTGCCCAGGGGTGAAGCTGGCAGAGAGCGCAGCCACCAGAGCCACGGGCGAGAGAGCAGCGAGCTCTGCCCTGGCCTCGTCTGGGCGCGGAGTCAGAGATGAACCCCGTCCCCAACAAACGCAGTCTCGCAAATTCTCTGAATGAGCGCACTGAGCGGAGCTGGCACGATCCAGCCTCCGGAGCGCGCTCTGCCCACGGTGCCCGGCCAGGCCTGCCCTCCGCAGCGCCCACGGTGCCCTTGGAAAGGCCCGCGCCTCCCTGCTGTTCGGGCAGCTTGCATGTGCCAGACAGCGTCACACGCGTGGCTCCGGATCCTAGACACGTTTTGGAGATGTCACTGGGGGATATGGCACGGCAGCGGGCTTTTCCGGCTCATGACCCAGGCAGACACGGTGGCCGGGGACTCACCCCGATCGGAGAGGACCCTTTGATTTCTTTTTGCTCAGCACGTATGCCAGAACCAGCTGCATTACAGGCCGGCTCATTGAGACTTGGCAGCGCACAGCCCAGATCAAAGCAGCGGGCACAGATCTCGGCTCCCAGGCCAGTGGGCACTGAGCAGTCTCGGAGTGCAGTGAGCCGCCCGCTCCCTGGCAGGGCAGCGCGTGCCAGCCTCAGCCTCAGCGGCCCCCGCTGGCCGGGCCTTGCTGCGCCATCCGTTCCAGAAGGAGCCGCTCGTGAGCTGTTAAAGACGGCAATGAAACGGGGTGACAGCGGTGACTGGGGAGATGGAGGAACCATCAGGGAGGGCGGTCTCCATTTTCCACTGTGCACCGCTGGGGCCTCTCCACGCCCCCCCACCCCCGGCCCCCGCCCCCCCGGCCCTCGCCCTCCCCCCCCCGCCCCCCAGAGGCAGTGGGGAGGCCCTGGTGGGGCCGGGTGTGGTGGTGGTGGGGATGCGAGGTCCTTCAGAGAAAGGCACATGAAAGGACATTTTGTAACTTCACAGGCAACCCCCTTCAACCATGTTCCCGGACGTTTGCTAATCCAAGATCGCTATTTTCAAGAAGGCGAAAAGGAAGGCTCATTTAGCAATAAGAACACAGCTATTGGACACAAGTGCAAATATCCTCAATATTGATCTATAGACTTCACAGAGAAAGCGCCCAAACCCCAGCTGCCATTTTCTTGATTAAGAAGCTCTTACTAAAAATCATGCGTTTATGGGAAGGCGGGGAAAGCCAGAACCGCCGTGAGGAAGAGGAAGGTTGAGGACTCACACGACCCAACTTCCGAACGTACAAGTTACAGTGACGGGGGCTGGCAATACTGCCTTCCAACCGATGAATATGTAATTTCTCTCAATTTAGATCTTTAACAATTTTGTTCAAAAATGTTTTGTATATATTCAAATCGATAGACTTGACTTTTTAGAACAGATCCAAGTATATAGAAAAATTGTGCGGAAAGTTCAGTGTCTATATACCACCCTACCCTCCACATACAGTTTACTCCACTAAATTTTAAAAAAAAGACATATTTTTATTGATTTCAGAGAGGAAGGGAGAGGGAGAGAGAGATAGTAATACCAATGATGAGAGAAAATCATTGATCAGTGCCTCCTGCAGGCCCCACACTGGGGATCGAACCCACAACCTGGGCAGTGACCTCCTTCATAGTCGACGCTCAATCACTGAGTCATGCTGGTTGGGCACATCTTAGTTCTTTTTTTTTCAATTCTTTGGGATGTTCTACTCAGTGGTTCTCAACCTTCTGGCCCTTTAAATACAGTTCCTCATGTTGTGACCCAACCATAAAATTATTTTCGTTGCTACTTCATAACTGTCATGTTGCTACTGTTATGAATCATAATGTAAATATCTGATATGCAGGATGGTCTTAGGCGACCCCTGTGAAAGGGTCGTTCGACCGCCAAAGGGGTCGCGACCCACAGGTTGAGAACCGCTCTTCTACATGGCTAATCATGTCATCGGTGAACGAAGACAGTTTAACGCCTTCCTTCCCAGTCCCTCTATATTTTATTTTCTTGTCTCGTTTCATTAGCTAGAAACTCCCGCGAGATGTGGAAAAGGAGTGATAAGCGGGCTTATCCTTGTCCCTGATGTTGGGGAATCATCTAGTTTCTCACCATTGTTTGATTTGCATTAATCTATAGATACATTTGGGGTCAATTGCCATGTTAAGAATATCGAGTCTTGTAATCAATGAGCAATGAAATTTCTCTCCATTCCTTTAGATCTTCTTTCATTTCTTTCAGCAACGTTTTGTAATTTTCAGCAGGTGAGTCCTGCACTACTTTTGTTGAATTTATGGCTAGGTTTTTTATTCTGTTCGATAGTCGCCTCATTAATCTTATTTTTAGATTTTTTGTTGTTTGGGAAATTTTGTTATTTGGGTTTTTTACCTATAAATGACGGTGTCTGCGAATGAAGACAGTTTTGCTCCTTCCTCTCCAGCCTGGATGGTTTCTATTTCTTTTTCTTGCTTGGTTAGCACGTTGGCTAGGACTCTAGGACAACGTTGAATAGCAATGGTGAGGGGCGACCTCCTTGTCTTTTTCCCAGATTTAAGGGGAAAGCACCCTGCCTTTCATCGTTATGTGTAATATTTGCTGTCGGTTTTAAAAAAATTAAATGTTTTATAAATTCCATTTACCATGTTGAGGAAGTTTCCTTCTAAGCTTGTTAAGAGTTTTTATTTTTTATCATGAATAGGTGGGCTTTATTTGGCTTTGCACAAGGATGTGAGCCACTTACCACCCAGAGGGAAGGAGGGCAGACGCTGGGACTGAAGGGAGGATGTTGGAGGCCCTGGATCAAGTCCACCTGGCCCCCCCCCCGCCCCCCCACTCAGCATCTCGTTGTACGACCCAACCCAGCAGGTGTCTTCATGGCTCCTCACCGATACACCACCTCCTCCAAGCAGTCTTCCCGGATCCATCAACCAAACGTGCCGTTTCCTCTCCGACTTCCCATCGTGCTTTGCAGCTCAGTCATTGCACACTTCCTTGGCGGCCGTGATGGACGCTTCATCTGCGTCTTGATTCCCCTGCCATCTCCTTGGGCAGAGGCTCCGCTGCCCCGGATGTTGCCTCTCTCACGGCGCTTGGCGCTGTGCTTGCCGAGGGTACACTCAGCTCTGCAGTGAATGAAGGGGAAGAGCCTGGCGCCGTTACTACGGAAACTGGATGAGATCCTTTAATTTAGGAAGACTCAGTGGAGAGACTGTAAGACAGACCCGTGTTTTACACAATTTTTATTTATTTTTTTAAGCCTTGGAGCTATCTGCTCAGTCAGTGCAGCTTTAGAGGAGTCCGTGGGGTGAAGTGAGGGGGCCCAGAAGTCTCCTTGTGTGGGAAGGGCCCCCCCAACCCCGCGCTGTGCTCGGTGGAACGGCTTTGTGACATGTGGACCCCATTTTATAGATGGGCCTGGCTGGCTTCACCCAGCTGCTGGCAGCAGGAGCAGGCCGCACCCATGCGTCCTGAGTCCAGGCCAGGGCTCCGCGTGCCTGGAGGGAAGCCCTGGCGGCGGTCACTCCCCGCCCACACCCAGGCCGCCTGCTGCCCACCTTCCTCCTTTACAGCCCCTGCCGGGGAGCGTCCTGAGCCTCAGAGATTCTACGATTCTTTCATCTCACAGGTGAACCCGCAGACGCCCCGAGGGTGCCGTGGCCTCGGAGGTCGTGCGCATGGCGGGGGCGGGGGGCCTTCCTCTTGGTCAGTCGTTGTGTCCCCAGGCTTCAGACGGCATGTCCTCCCTAGGAGACAGAAGAGCTGGGGAGGCCGTGCTCTGTGCCGACATAGGGGACCGTCACCTGTGTCCTGTAGACACCGCGGCGGCTTTGGAAAGCCTGGGCTGGACCAGGGCCTCATGCTGCCCGGCGCCATCTGCTGAGCCTAGAGCGGCCGGCTCTCCAGACTCCACACCTTGGGAGCGTGAGTACCAAGCAGGGGCGCCTTCCCTTTCTGACCAGGCCACCTGGGCGGACCTGGGCGGACCTGTCGCCAGCAGCAGCAGCAGCGGGTCACCACGGATGGAGCCATTTGCTCCCACACGAGCTCATGCCCCTAGGCTCCCGCCATTGTCCCCGGGGTGCCCAGCTCTGGGCCTTTGGGGAGCAGCCGGGGCGCCTTCCCTCTGAGAGGAGCCGTGAGTCCTGCCCTGGGGGTCATGTGCCGGTGGGAGCAGCTGGTGCAGAGGATGCCACGCTGCATGTGGCAGACACCGGCCCAGCGTCTCCCGCACAGCGGGTGCTGCAAAGAATGTTTGTTGGGAAGACGTGAGTGTACCCGCGCCGCAGCCTCCTTGAAGGCGTGGCCTGTGTTCTCTCTCGCCTGCACCCTGTGTCACACCAGGAAGCACAGAGCACACATGTAGGGTTTCACGTGCTCCTGGAGTTTTGAACGGAGTCGGGTGGGCTGGGGGGCCCACACCTGGATGGGCTCAGGCTCCTTCCTGCACAGAAGTCCGGGCAGGGGGAATGCAGGCCTTGGAAATGGGAAAACTGTTCCGAGACGAAAACCAGGAAAGCTTGCCCTAGCTGGTGTTGCTCAGTGGATAGAGCGACAGCCCGTGGACCAAAGGGTCCCGGGTTCGATTCCGGTCAAGGGCACGTAGGTGGGTTGCAGGCTCCTCCCTGGCCCGGGCTCTGGTCAGGGCTCGGGCAGGAGGCAACCGATCAATGTGTTTCTCTCACATGGATGTTTCTCTCTGTCTCTCCCTCTCTCTTCCGCTCTCTCTAAAAATCAATGGAAAAATATCCTCGAGTGAGGATTCACAAAAACATACGAATAAAAAACAAAAACAAAATCCCGGAGAGCTTGGCGAGGAAGATGCACTAAGAACTGGTCTGGAATTTGGGAGAGAAAAAGTGGAAACAAAAAGTGAGCCCCTGGCTGTGAGCCGTGTCAGGTCAGGTCTCGGGGCCTCAGGTGTGAGGGGCGTGGAGACCAGCTGTGCCTGCCTCTCCCTGGCCGGGGAGCCACAGAAAGAGCCACACAGGGACTCAGGTGTCAGCCGTCCGCCTGGGAGGGTCCCTGGGCCCGGGGTGGCCGGGAACTCGGGGCTCAGCCCCCAGAGCTAGGGGGAGGGGCCGGAGGTGAGGGGTACAGGGGACATGGAACCTTCCTGCGGGCCCTCGTCCTGCGTCCTGCACTTGGAGGCGGCTGCAGGGAGTTTCTGGTTTCAGCCCCGCGCCCTGGGAGCCTCCGATTTCCAGTTTTGTTCTCAAAGGAGGCAGGGCTGCGGGGTCAGTGGGGGTCAGGGGTCAGAGGGCAGGCCTCTAATGACTGTCATTCCTCGGGTCGCTGGGAAGGGTCTTGGGAAAGTGACCGGGCCTGCCTGTCGCGCTGGATGGCCCAGCCAGCTCTCCGTCCTGGCAAAGGTGTTATTGTTCCTGGAGCCGGCACTGGCCACGGGCGGGGCAGGGCGCCCTGCGGGCCGGGCCTGCTTCCCACCATGAGCTTGGGGTCCAGCATGAGCTTGGGGTCCAGGTTTGGAAAAGGAATGGCCTGACGGAGGCCTGTCCAGCAGTGGAACCAGATGAGAGAAACCATGTTACCAGGAGGAACGCTGTCCCGGGAAGGCAGGGGGCCGCGGGCTGCGGGGGGGCCGTGGGCTGCGGGGAGATGGGGCAAAACCCATACCCCAGGCAGGGCTCCCAGGGGTGACCTGCACCTCTGGCCCCGGAAACTGTGGGCTCAGTACAGTCCTGATCCACCCATTTGACACGAACACCAACTGGTCAGTCGATCACTTGCTCCCTTCACCCCTCTCAAGAGTTCACCCCGATCCCAGCTGGCCCCTCCGCCCTCCAGGCCCGGCTTCTGGAACTGAAGGGAGCGGGAAAGGAGGCAGGGCCGGGAGCAAGTGCTGTCCCTCCATCTATCCCCTCCCTCCCACCCCCTCCCCCGGGACTCGGATACGGAGCTCGGCCCTCCCCGTGGCAGCGTTTGTGGATTCCAGGAAACCTCCACACGGGTTGTTGTTGTTAACCCGTCCCCAGGACATTTCCCCAGGACTTTTTTTAAATATATATATTTCTTTATTGATTTCAGAGAGGAAGGGAGAGGAACAGAGAGATAGAAACACCAATGATGAGAGAGAATCATTGATCGGCTGCCTCCTGCACACCCCCCACTGGGGACCGAGCCAGCAACCCAGGCATGTGCCCTTGGCCAGAATCGAACCCGGGATCCCTCAGGCCGCAGGCTGACACTCTATCCACTGAGCCAAGCTGGCCAGGGTTCCCCAGGACTTTTAGAGAGAGTGAGAGGGAGCGGGAGAGACACACAGAAATGTCAATGTGAGAGAGACACATGAATTGGCTGCCTCCTGCATGGGCTCCAACCGGCCCGGGGATAGAGCCTACATCTGAGGTACAGAATCCTTGACCAGAATCGAACCCGAGACCCTTCAGTCCACGGGCTGACACTCCATCCACTGGGCCAAGTCAGCTTGGGCTCCACACTTGTTTTTTTTAACAGTAGAAGAAATACATGTGCGTCATAGAAAAATTGGAAAATACAGATCATTCAAAAAAGACAGAATGAAAACCAGTCCTAATCCCGTTGCAGCCCCAATGATGGTTTTGGTCCGTGACATTCCGGCCTTTTCCCTCGTGTTTGTGTATTTGGACATGTGTGCATGTGTGTATGCAAAATAAATGGGGGTGCCCCACTGTATACAGTGTCTCGTTACCTACTTTTTACGTAACAATATACCTTGACTGTCTTTCGATGCAGATTTTTTATTTAATGAACATGGGTCATGCGGGAAGACTAGAGATGAGGGGAAGCTGCCAGATCCATGCAGACTGACCCAACGAAATCAGTCGAACACGATCTGAGTGTTGGGGTGAGGGATGGGAGGTCTGTGTCCCCTCCTCAAGGAGTTAGGAGATATACACACACAAATACGTGGCCCAGCCCCCCGTGATTAGCTACAAACCAATTCTGTGTGGAGTTACTTGGAGGGCTTCATGGAAGAGGTGGCATTTATGGAGTGGAACGGCTTTTTTTTTTTTTTTTTTTTTTTTTTGCCTTCTGGGGTAACCATATTCATGTTCTATTCTGGGAGGCATCCATCCCGGCAGAGAAGTCGAGGGCCCTGACTTGGAATGAGCAGTGTGGCTGGATGCCAGGTTAGGCTCTGTCATCCCCTGGCTGAGTGACACTGGGCCCGTTCCCAGGCTCTCTGGTAATAATATCAGGAACGTGCTGATCTGACTCTGACGGAATCGTGTCTTCTGCTCTCTCTCCCTGAAAGACGATGGCACTCAATGAACAGACTGTCCCAGCTGAAAATCTCATTCCGTTTCCTTGTGCCGCCGTGTTCCATCCCGGACTCAGCAGATGATGGTCGTGTCAGTCCGTCTGTGGAGGGAACACAACCGGGTGGGATCTGTTTTGGCGAGGGGTGTGCTTTAGGGAGAATCCTGTTGGAAAGAAACTCAGGTGGCTTTGGAGGGAGGCCAGTTTCCAAGGAGCTGAAGTCCATTTGTGCGCCATGTGGCCCGGGCAAACCTATGGAGCCGACGAAACCTCTGGCTTTAGGTGGCTATAGGGTGAGGCCTCTTCATGTCTGTCCAAATGAGATGCTCTTGTAAAGTCCAGGCACCCGCGCGCACGGACGGCACGATCCTGATTTCTCTTGCCGCCCGGAAGTTATGGCCGAATTAAATGAATCCATGAGAGACCCGTTTTGTTCCGTGCCCGCCGTCACGCGCGCCTCCCGGCAGGCCCTGCTTCTCGCCGGCCTCCTCGCTGAAAAGGTTTCCCGTGTCTCCGTGCCAGGGGTTGTCATGCTTCAGGAAAATCACAAGCAGCAAAAAGTCAGGATTGTCAGTTCAGACGCCGCCGCCTGCCCCGCTGGGCACCCCCCGCGCACGCAGCGCTGGCAAACGATCTTTAGAAAACACGGAGGAGGGAGTGGGGGCAGCGCGGAGATGAAAAGGCTGGCGGGGAGCTGCTGGAGGGATGCCTATCGCATAGGTCATCTGCCGGGTAATGAAGAGGAGAAGACAGGAGGCGGGCGGGGGAGCCGGCGGTGCGCCCCCCCGGGCCGGCCGGGAGCCCCGAGAGAGGCCGGGCAGCACACCTTGCTGCGGACCACCTGTCTCCGCCTCTCATCTCACACCCACGCGGCGCGGGCGGGAGGCAGCACCTTCCGGGAGGGGCCCTGCTATAAGCTATAGGGAAACGTGCAAATCCGCTTCTCCTTTCTCCGTGGTCTCATTCATGATGGATTCGTGTCTATTATTCCATTAGAAATTACTAACACGTCACTAACTTCCTGGTCCCAAGACACTGATGCTCCTGCTGCAGCATCTCACTCCGGGTGTGTGTGTGTGTGTGTGTGTGTGTGTGGTTTTATGAAGATGAAGCAAGATTACGGTGATAGGTAGTAACCGTTTTTTTTTTTTTTAAATTAAGTGATTTTAAAAATATATATTTGTATTGATTTCAGAGAGGAGGCGAGAGGGAGAGAGAGATAGAAACATCAATGTTGAGAGAGAGTCATTGATCGGTTGCTCCTGCACGTCCCACACGGGGGATCGAGCCTGCAACCTGGACATGGGCCCTGACCCGGAATTGAACTGTGACCTCCAGATCAGATGCTCAACCACTGAGCCACGCCAGCCGAGTGCTAGTAACTCTTTTAAATGCATATTTTTTGTCAAGGAATTTCTGCCTCACGCTGCTTCCACCCATAAGAATGCACTGTGTTTTGCTTTTTAAAAAAAATTCAGAAGATGTGTCCATCGTGGAAGTCACTTTATGAATATCCTGTTTCAATCATGATGACGTCATGGGACCGTGAGGGCTTTGGTGTCTGCCAGGAGGTTCCGTTTGTCATCTTTATCTTGCAGAAAGCCAGCTGCTGATGTGGCTGGGAGGCTGGCTGGGGTGGTGGCCAGGGCTGCCCGGGGCTGGCTGGGCCTGGGGCGACTCCAATCCCTGACCGAGCGCAGGGCAGCAGGAAGGTAAGGTGAGCGTGGCCCTCCGTGCCAGGGTGCCCAGCATCCTGCCCGTCTGTTGACTCTGGAAGATTCGGGAGGCACAGAGGAGGCCTTTCAGGCCAACACTTTGGCCAAGGCCCTGCCAACGAAATGAGGCATTTAAACCGGATCTTCTCAGCACACAGCGTTGCGGTGGCTCGGCTGTGACCCCCAGGGGACCTGCCTCCTCTGGCCAGCCGGCTCGAATCAATAATGACCATTTGTGCTTCGTGAGAGAAGTAGGAGTCATCCTTTCTGTATTGACCGGCGGGGGTACACGCCAGCCCGCCGCGGCGGCCAGCACCCGGTGCCCCCACACCAGGCAGCCGGAGGCCTGGGGGGACGGGCGCCCGGACGCGGGGTGTGCCATCCATCAGCGGCCTGGCCCTCGCCGGTGCCTTGCACGCACGCATGCATCATTCATCAAGCCCGCCCTCCTTCACAAACAATCTAACGGGGTATGATTCTTTGCTTTCTGCCTCTGACACGCGGGCCTGGTCGCGGGCCCCAGCAGTAAATATCTATCTTAAACAAATTGCTGTCAGCGCCCAGTCACCAGGGGCATTTAAGAGGGAATTAGGAATTAAGAATTTGTGGCGCTGGGTAATAAAAGATGGATTGGCTTATTTGTGTGGCTCTGAGAATGTGTGCATTAAAATAGGTGGAAAAGGCTCTAATAAGATAGCGATTATGCGTCTCAATAGGTCGCACCCCATTCTCGGGCAATTAATTTGCCGGTTACTTGGTTAAAATGGCGTATATCTATGCCTATACTTATGTTAAATCTCTATCTCTATATCTATCCCTATATCTATCTCTATCTCTATCATCTGTATCTATATCTATATACCTATTTATATCGTATCTATATCTGTATATCTATCTATAGTGTATCTTAGATAGATATTACTGTGCATTGTGTATTTATATGTAACTATGTAGGTGTAGTGTGCATTGTGGACACACACTTTAGAATGGGGAAGTTAGAACAAATGGGCTCTAGCTATATGTCTTAGCGGAATAGTTTGGTGATCTAATAGTCATGCTTTGCAAGAGAGGCACATTCAAGTCCTGCTTTTTATGTGCAGATATTTGACTAAATTCAAATTCAAATGGGAAAAAGTCTGTGTGCCCACAGTTTGGGATTTAATCTTTTTGAAAATCTAAAAATAAAGAAGTTCACTAGTTATCTGGCAGGCCGTATTGTATGAGCTGCGAGTACTCTGTCAGGAGAAGATTAGGATGTTTAAGGTCAGGTTATAGATGTATTTTCTATGTTTTCAGCCATGAAGCCCTCCCAGTGGTTAGTCCTAAATTCTGTCATCTCCCGGTTAGGCCAAAGGTTAGCTCGGAAAGACACGCACCGTTTTCCACCAGCAGAGGAGGGAGGGACGGTGTCTCAGGGGTGATCGGTTGCTTGGCAGCTCGCGTGGGAGAAAGGCGCTCCGCGTGGTGTGGGGCTGGAGCGAGCCGGGCGGGAGCCTTTCCGGAAGGGCCGTGCGTCCTTGAGGACCTCGGCCACCCTCCGAGGGGGCATCTACCCTGTGTGAAAGCTGAGGAGGCAGAGGCTCGGCCGACGCCAGTGCCGCGGCCATCACCAAGATGCCGTCCCCTCCCAGGCCTCTCCCATTCACACTCCAGGCTTGTTTCTTTCTTCTTTGCTTTTTTAAATACATTTTTATGGATTTCAGAGAGGAAGGGAGAGGGAGAGAGATAAAAACATCCATGATGAGAGAGAATCATGGACCGGCTGCCTCCTGCACGCCCCACGCTGGAGATGGAGCCCGCAACCCAGGCCTGTGCCCTTGACTGGGAATCGAACCCTGACCTCCTGGTTCATAGGATGACGCTCGACCACTGAGCCACGCCAGGCTTGGTTCTGAAAGGGCGAGCTCCGTGGGCTGAGCAGCCATATCCAGGTCAGTGCTGGGGCCCAAGGCCCAAGGATGAAGGCCATTCTCGGTCCTCAGGAGCTCCAGGGCGTGGGCGAGGCAGGTGTGCGGGTTCAGCAGCTGCAGTCAGTGAGGCCAGAGGTGGCAGCAGAGGCTGGTGGGACACGGGTCAGGGAGGCTCCCCTGGCCACCAGGGAGGGCTCTGTGGAGGGCCGTCATTGGGGCTGAGGACGGAGGGACAGGGAGATGATGGTGAGGTGGGCCAGGGAGGCGCCCCAGGTACCAGGGTAGGGAGGCTGGAGCCCTGGGGCCACCGAGGAAGGTGGTGACAGTGACCCAGACCCAGTGATGTGCCACCTGGGCACGGTCAGGAGGCCGAGGTCCCTAACCTGGCGGTGAGCCTGTTCCTAAGGGCCTGGCAGTGTGATGAGCTGCAGCCCCATTAACCTGGGCTTGCTTCCCTGCAATGCATAGCCCTGAGCCCGCCAGGCGTGGGCGCGGGCCCGTCCTGGGCCACTGGTAAGGATGCACGGGCTGTAAACTTCTGTGCATACAAGGTGCCTGGGAGCTCGTTCTCAATGCAGAGTCCCGGGCGCCTGTGCATAGCTGCTGGGCCAGGAGGCCTGCAGGGGGGCCGGAACCCGCCCTTGAACTAGCTTCCCCGGGGATGGCGACTCAGGTGATCCTTGGGGTTCCCGCTGAGCGTGGCTGACTCTGCAGTGACTCAAGGTCTTGGGGAGACACTGGGCCCCCGACTGCTGCCCTCGGGCTGTGGTGCCGCATGGGCCCCGTTAGAAGTGAATCACGCTTTTGCAGCACGGAAGCCTGTCTGTGTTTTAACGTGCCTGCCCCCGCCCTCCTCCTGGGAGAGATAATGCTGTTTTAATCTATGCTACAGAACAGTAATATTAATAGATTCATGCGTAATAATTTAATAGATCTTGCATGTAATAGAAATAATGTTAGAGCTGATAATAAGATTTCACGTCCGGGGTGAAGGGTGGGCTGGCAGCTGGAGAGAGAAGGATGGGGCGGGGCTGCTGGGAACGGGAGGGGAAAGCCTGGGTTCGGCTTCCGGGGCAGGAAGAGGCCCCTCGGGTGGGAGAAGAAGGAGGGATGCCCACAGCCCCGCTGGCTGGGCCGACGCTGCTGCCACTCTCAGCTGGGCTGTGCCCTCCCTCGTCTCCGGTGCCTCCGTGATCAGGGTCCCCACACGGGGTGGGCCAGTCGCAGCCCCAGGAGCAGGGGCCTGTGGAGGATTCTCTCTGTGGTCTGCGTCCTCCTCTCGCCCATCTGCCAAGGGGACCAGCCTGGGCCTTTCTCCAGTGCCCAGAGCCCCCAGCACCCCGGCCTGGCACCCCGGATGGATGCTCGCACCCTTGGCTCGGCGCGGCTCGGCGCCCCGTGTCCCATCCAGCCCGGTGGCGGGCACATCTGCACTCAGCACGCCTCTCTGCAGACCACTGAGTCAGTAGCGAGATGTGAGTCAGTAGCGAGATGTGAGGCGTCCCAGATGTTAGAGGAACGCCGTGGCACTTCCCGGACCACCACTGGGACAGATAAACGCGGGGGCGCGCTCGCCGCTGGGTGCCAGGAGCTCGGCAAGTTGGCTCCCTTAGGGGAGGCCGGTGGCAGGGGAGGGGCGGTGGGGGAGGGAGCGTGCTTTTATCTGAGTGTCTCCCCTGGGTGCTGACTTCGGTTTCATCCTCAGCCTCTTCTCATTCCGAGCGAACACCCTGGCCTCTCGTGTGCGTTTCCAGTGAAATACGGGAACACGAGCCCCGGGTGGTAAAACACACCTTTTATTTAAATGCAGCCCCTTCGAAAGTGCTGCTGCCCCTGGGTGGTACCAGGTGAGCAATGGCTTTGAGGAAAGTAATGGGAAAATGGTCACAAATGATATACACTTAGGATTCTGGAAGAAAAGAAAAAGAAACGTTTTGGACAAATTTAAGTAAACCTTTGCATTAGAAATTTGTTAAAATAGGCCAGCGTGGCTTGGTGGTTGAGCATTACAGTTCGATTCCAGGTCAGGGCATAGGCCTGGGTTGCGGGCTCCATCTCTGGTGTGGGGCGTGCAGGAGGCAGCTGATCAATGCTTCTCTTTCATCATTGATTTTTCTATCTCTTTCTCCCTCTCCCTTCCTCTCTCTGAAAAAAAAAAAAGAAATTAGTTAAAACAAGCCACTGATATTGCCCGGTATATCACTAACACGATTCGTTGCACAGCGGAAGCTTTGCAGTTTGGACCATGAGGATTCACCTGCTGGAGCCATTTCAGAAACAAAGATGAATGTTCAGAAGAGCATTCCTTTCTCTTGTGGGTAGATTGAGGGATTAATGAAGGTAAAGTGGACCAGGCCAGTGACCATGGCACGGACTAACCAAGATGCCCGGATTGTGCTGTACTTTGCGCAAATGACCACGAAACTTGCTTTCCTATTTCGGGATAAAAGTGAGTACAGCCCCCTGATTCCTCCCACCCACAGTGGTGACCGCTCTTCAGGCCGTGCGTACCTGGAGATGTTACCTGTGGCCACCACCCGTGTTTGGAGTAGGTTTTATTGAAGGAAACCTCTCAGGATCGCACCGATAGGAACACTAGCACCGGTGCCAGTGTCCCTGCCCGTGGAGGCTCCATTGCTCCGGGTAAAACAATACGGAGATGGAGCCAGGTTTTGCCGGATGCTCGGTGTATTGAATGGAAACGAGAAACCAGCATCATCTTGAAAAACATTTTATTCAGTTATAAGTCTCATTCATTGAGTTGTCCAATATTTGTGTATTTTTAAAAATATGTCTTTATTAATTTTAGAGAGAGGGGAAGGGAAAGGGAGAGAGATAGGAACATCAGTGATGAGAGAATCATTGATTGGCTGCCTCCTGCATGCCCCCTACTGGGAATCAAGCCCGCAACCCGGGCTCGTGCCCTGACCAGGAATCGAACCAGTGGCCTCCTGGTTCATGGGACGACTTTACAACCACTGAGCCCACTGACCGGGCAATATTTTGAATTTAAACATCCAAGAAGGACCAGCAAGCAAAGAGCCATCAAGATGTGAAGCTCAGAAAAGAGTCATTCATTGATTTTCTCCCATGTATCCACTCATTTCTTCAACAGCCTCTGATGAATGAGACACGCTCCCTGTCCTCTCAACGCTCACAGCTCAGCGTGACGCCGATGCTCACGGAAACCCACTCAATCGTGTGTCATCACCGGGGCCTCCAGGTCGACGGCAACACGGGGCTGGGAGAGATGAATCTTTCGGGCTGGGGCCGTGTCGGGGGTGGGGGCGGGTGAGGGGACGGAGCCAGCCTTGGATTTGGGAGACAGCTGGGTAGTGATGACAGAGAGAGCTGTGTGTGAGGTCATTCCGGAGCCCGGGGTGAGGAAAGAAAGAGTTGGTCAGCATGGTGAGATTCCTTAGGCCCGAAAGACCAGGTCGGTTTAAGAAGATTCTCTCTCTCTTTTGATGAGCGTTTCCTCTGTAGGGACATATCGTGGCTGGTCCCTCCCCGGGTCCTTGTGTCCCTATCACCTGGTGGTATTTCAGCAACTGGAGGAGAGGGCACACGTTGGCCAGATCCTGGGGCAACACCCCCGGAGAGTTTAGTTTGAGCTGGAATTTCCCATGATGACTTGAGGGCTCCATGGAATATTTGCATGGCACACATTTGCCTTTGTCAAACTCCTTCTTCCTCCCTCCCTCCATCCCTCCG
>NW_005871495.1:175433-177285 GCF_000147115.1 Myotis lucifugus
GATCGAGTCTGCAACCTGGGCATGTGCCTGACTGGGATCAAACCATGGCCTCCTGGGTCAGAAGGCTGACGCTCAACCACTGAGCCACACGGCCGGGCTGGTTTGCTCTTTTCCATGGACGTATCCCGGCCCCTTGGACTAGCACAGCGTGGGCGCCGGCAGATGTTGGTAGGATGGGGAGTATTTTCCGAGCTGTCCCATCACCGGGTGGGAGAGGGGAGCCTGCCCCTGGGGCACTGGTCGGGGATCCAGACTGCCCTCCGGCTCCGTGTTCGGCAGCTTCCGGTTAGTGCTTCTTTGGGAAACTTGACGTGGCCACAGGTCAGCTGCCAGGACCAGTATCCTGGGCGGAGAGTTACTTCCTGTCTCCGGACGCATCTCGTTCCCAGGTCCATCCGAGACGCTTTGCTGCGGACCCATGAGGACAGGAGATGTCCCTCGAATCTCATTGCCGGCAGAGGGAGACGCCAAGCCCTGTAGACGGTGGGCTTCAATGCCTTTGGGCCAGGTGGCCGAGGCAGACCCCCCTCGCCCGGGGGCTGTCCAGAGACCCCGAGCAGATGCCCAGGGAGAGCTGGGGGCAAGGCCAGCCGGGCCCTGGCCCCGTCAGGACTCTCCGTCTCTGACGCGCCCACTCTTCTCCCGGCGTCTCTCCCGGTGGGTGGCCCGTGCCTCACTCCCGGTTCTTCTCTCCACGCCCCGGTCCTTCCAGCTCAGCTTCACCGCCTGCCTCGGGGAGAAGGCCTCCTGCATGTCTCACCCACACACCACATCGCCTCCACTACGACCCGTGTTTCCTTGGGGTGTGATGGCCCCACTGCGAGCCTGCTGTCCCCTTCACCTCTGTGTCTGCGTCTGACAACCTCGCCATGTCACTCTCACACGCGCTGCGGTTTGGGCGGCCTCGGCCCCTTTTGGGGCCTCTGCGAGGAGCTGTCTCCCGGGACCCAGCCGGGCTCCTGGACACGGGAGCATCACAGCCACGCCTGCCTCGTGGCTCCCGGTCACCCACGAGGAAAGGCTATCTCGAGGCAGAACTTGGTGTTTTCTTTTGTTGTTGTTTTTTTTTTACTTACATAAACTATAAAAGTTTTTTTTTTAATACAACAAAATGAAAAGCAAGGGTAAGTTATAAATGCCACCTCTTAATAGGACAGCAGTTAAATTGGAGCCGTTCATCACTGACCACGATGAAAAACGGCTTTCATAATTGTTTTAATTTTCTCTCTTGGTGCATGAAGACCTTTATTGCACACAGCTCTATATTAGCACCTTTATTTGTAATGAAATAAGGGGTGGGAGGCAATGGAGGTTAAAACAGGGCCCGGCCGTGAGGGCAACAAGTAAAGGGAAACTCGTCCGCAGGCCCGGCCTCCGCGCTCGGCTGCTCAGCACAGCGGGGTCCTCCAGTGTCCCTCCTCCCGGCGGAGCCCCACCCTCTGCCAACGGGTCCCTGAGCCTGTGGGTGTGAGGGTGTCCCTGAGCCTGTGAGTGTGCGGGTGTCCCTGAGCCTGTGAGTGTGACAGTGTCCCTGAGCCTGTGAGTGTGACAGTGTCCCTGAGCCTGTGACTGTGCGGGCGTCCCTGAGCCTGTGAGTGTGCGGGTGTCCCTGAGCCTGTGAGTGTGACAGTGTCCCTGAGCCTGTGACTGTGCGGGCGTCCCTGAGCCTGTGACTGTGCGGGCGTCCCTGAGCCTGAGAGTGTGACAGAGTCCATGAGCCTGGGGGAGGGCGGGTGTCCCTGAGCCTGTGAGTGTGCGGGTGTCCCAGAGCCTGTGCCTGTGAGAGTGTCCCTGAGCCTGTGAGTGAGCGGGTATCCCGGAGCCTGTGAGTGTGCGGGCGTCCCTGAGCCTC
>NW_005871495.1:190587-192215 GCF_000147115.1 Myotis lucifugus
CCCCGCAGCCCCACCAAGGACAGACTGGGTTTTTGTGATTCTTATGAATCAGGTGGACTTTGTCTTTGATATACATTCAGAAATGGATCTGTGGCAAAGGCCTAGGAAGACGGGGGCAGGGGTGGCCATGGCAAGGGGCACCAGAGCCGCCCGGGGCCAGCTGGTGGCAGGCCAGGCATTACCACGGCCCCTATAGCCAGGGACAGGGAAGGAGGGGTGCACAGCCTTCGGAGCCACCAGGTAACTGAGGAGAGAACTGAGGGGCCCGGGAGAGGCCAGGGACAGAGAAGGGTGGGCACAGCGGCCGCCCAGCAGTGTCCCCACCGAGAAATGGCTCGGTCGTGGGACCAGAGAGACGGGAAGTGAATGTTGAAAACGGAGGCCCAAGAAGATGGCATTTCTGTGACGGGAACAATGTCCCATGATGTGTTTCTATAAGGAGGCCGTCATGGGGAAGCACTCTGCAGAGAGGGAGAGTCGGCCAGGAAGGAGGGGCTTGTGGGAACTGGCAGAGCTTTTCTATACAGATCAGCCGGACTCGGGGAGCAGGGAGCCCAGCCTTTGCAGCCGGGAGTGTCTGTGTGTTTAGCAGCCTCCACGGTCCCGCTCCAGGCAGGGGTGTGATCAGAGAGGGAGTCCCCAAGCATTGATTTGCTAGGTCCCCGTTGGGTTCTGGGTGCAGGTGACACTGGGCCTGTGCTCACAGTGACTCGCCGTCGCTGGCACTGAGGCAGCGGATTTGGGGGCTGCTCCTTCCCCCACCCCGAGCCGGGCCAGCCACGGGCCACTGACGGGCCATGGGCTGTGTTGTGGCCACGCCTCCCCCTTCCGCCTCAGTTTCCCACCCTCCCTTGCTGCAGCCTGTCTCTTATGCGGGAAAAGACAGCAGTGGCGTTTCCTAAGATAGGGATTGCTGGCGGATCTACTGATGTCAGGAATCACACCTGTCTTAGAACCTGCTGCTCTGCACGGGGCGTCTTCGATCCTCGGGGCCAGGGGGCAGCATTGTTTTGAGAGGGTTAAGGAAGATGAACTCGGGAAGCAGGAAGCCATGTAGGACCAGCCTTCCCCTCCGTGGCTCACACGTTCAGGGCCTCGCCCTCCTGCGGTGGCTTTGGCATTCGTATCCGGACGCCAGTTCCGAGAGGTTTTCCCTTTTTATGCTTCCAAGTCACCCAACAAGACGAGAACAGTGTGTACGGCCAGTGCGATGGTGCTTTAGTTCAGGTTTATAACGCAGTCGATGTATCGATCAGGAGGAATTTGTGGAATACAGAGGCGCGTTTAATAAGAGCTAGAAAGAGGCTGCAAGCCTCTGGTTCCCAGGACCTGAGCAACTGTGAATTGCAGCTTTAGCATTTTATTGGGGAGAGAAAATAAAGGGGAAAAAATAAATTGCCATAGAGTAACGGAGGCACCAACATGGGAGCCCTAGCCCCCATCCCGTGCCCAGTGGCGACAGGACTTCCTCTGGTGTGAAACTGGTCCCCTTCATGTCTGACCTTAGCTCAGTGCCAGCCAGGGGGCATCTCTCTTTCACCGCCCCCCAGGTCAGCCCGAAGTTGCCCCTTTCTTGTCTGTATTAGAATAATAAGCCTGATGAAGCCACTTAACTGCCTCCGATTCCA
>NW_005871495.1:194448-195841 GCF_000147115.1 Myotis lucifugus
GGCTGTCTGTCCGCGGGCCTGGTGCAGCATCACCCACACGTGAGCCACAGGCCCCTGAGCACACTGTTCAGCTTTGTGAAAATATGAAGGCTTTCTCAGTGAAGGAGGGAAGGTCACGGAGCATATGCTGGCGAGACACACTCTGGCATGGACTGTATCGGACAGCGTTGGGCCTCCCTGCTCCGGGACCAGACTTGGGGGGTCTGACCTAACAGTGAGCCGGACCTAAGACAATTCTGCAAACCACACGCATATCCCCGTGGAATGAGGGCTGGGATGGGGCCGAGGCTGAGGCTCAGGCAATCACAGTGCCCCATGTTCTGGTCATGTGATTGGTCTGGACATGGTCATGTGGCGAAGTTTTACCGACATCTAGTCAAAGCTGAGAGAGTTAAAGAAAATATTTTCTCAATTCCTAGTTGTGCGACTGGGATGATATGAGGCCAGGAGCTTCCAGAAACCCTGGTCGAGGCCTCAAAGAGAAGCTCAGCTGGGAGAATAGAGCCAACCGGAGTAGAAGAGGACATGGGCGGGACCTGGGCGGAGGTGGGCGGGACCTGGGCGGAGGTGGGCGGGACCTGGGCGGAGGTGGGCGGGACCTGGGCGGAGGTGGGCGGGCCTGGCTCCGCCCCCAGCCACCCCTGTCACTGTCCATTTGCTTGCGTTGAGCATCCTCTCTCTTCTCCAGCTTCTTTGAGTTCTATTTCTGTCATTGCTACCAGGACAACCTTGATGAATAAGAAATTTTAAGACTCTCTGGGAGTTTTGAAAGGCTGAATTTTAAAGTGAGGCCTCACTTCTTAGAGTTTTCTGCCTAAAAGAGGGGACTTTCATGGTCCAGAAGGTA
This sequence comes from Myotis lucifugus, assembly GCF_000147115.1. NCBI lineage: Eukaryota > Metazoa > Chordata > Mammalia > Chiroptera > Vespertilionidae > Myotis > Myotis lucifugus. Next base: position 195,296 of record NW_005871495.1, read on the forward strand.
TGGCATCTCTTTAGATTCCACGTGTTCTCCCTAAGAAATGTGAACAGGACTGCTTTTCAACATCCTTAAGCAGTGGTTCCTTCAAATCATTTATGTTCAAGTGTATATGCGATTCTTGGCAAGAAAGAGACAGTTTGGGTTAATCAGTGATCTTTAAGTGCATCCCCGGCAACTCTGTCTCCAGATAAACACAGAGCTTCTTAAACTTAGAGGATGGTCACACCTGTGTTCTGTATGGCTTCCTCCTTTATGACTAAACAAGAGGCCCGGTGCACAAAACTCGGGCACTTGGAGGGGTCCTTCAGCCCGGCCTGCACCCTCTGCAGTCCGGAACCCCTCGGGGGATGTCCAACTGCCGGCTTAGGCCTGCTCCCAAAGGGGCCGCAGAAACATAACGCAAGCGACGCGGAAACTAGGATTTCTTGCAACACCTTCTGGGCGAGAGTGAGTATCTCTTCATCAGGTGGCTGCCTCGCCGGACTTTTGGGGTTGGAGAGAGCCACTTGCCAACACATGGGTCCAGAGTTATTTTCTCCCGGGGGACTC
>NW_005871495.1:196192-197439 GCF_000147115.1 Myotis lucifugus
AAACAGTCTTTTTTCAATAACTACAGCAGTGAAGTTGTTCTTTCAAGGTAGTTGGACCCTGCAGTACTTTTTCACTGTAACGGACAAGGAGAAAGGGGAGGAGTTAAAAATAATAAAGCCATCATCATGTTCAAAATAGCAGCCAAAAGCTCAAAGCAGGTCCCCATGGGTCTCGCCTACTATTTCCTTTCCTTTACAACTGTTTTGCAAATTAAATTCTCTCCAATCGTATCCCCCCCCCCCCCATGCAATCTGAACCCCAGCTGCAAAACTGGAGGATTTTAAGTGTACAAATAGAGCTGCATCTGAAACAGCTACCAAAGTCCACCTCTGAGCGGCCATCACAGTGGAACACGTGCTCAGTAGACGTACATGCTTTTCATCTGCTCGGTATCCTGTTCTTCGGAGAATGGGCCTAACATAGTCTTGCTCAGATTCTGAGCTCAAGCTGGCACCCCTGCTCCTGGCTCCGCCCGGAAGCCCCGGAGCCCAGTGCGAATGCCTCATCCCTCCAGCATCAGTGCTTGTCTGGGCAATGGGCTCAGGGCTCCCTTGTGGCCACACGGGGTCACCGATGCTTGTGCTGGGACTTTCCGGGAGGAAGCTCACTTTCTCTGGGATCCCAAACGCCAAGGACCAGCGTGGGGAGCCACGGAGACCTCTGCCTGAGGGCCCAGCCATGGTGGGAGCTCCCTGTGGGCAGGGGTGACAACCTGGTGGCCCAGAACCTTGTCCAGAGGGTGGGATCCTGACTCTGCCCCTGGCTTTTCCCAGTGATCTGGGTGGGGGGTGCTCTCTTGCTGGAGCCAGTTTGAACTGGTTTCTGTTATTTATGGGCCGGAGCACTGGCGGCTACAGTGCCAGATCACAGAACGCCCTGGGGGTGAGGCGGGCTCTGCACGCGGGGACCCACGCTGCCTGAGGTCACCTGGGAGCTGACAGGCCACGTGGTCCTGATGGTCAGCGCTCAGGGCTGCTCCTCTGAGCAGCACAGCCCTGGCTGTGCCTTTTGCTGGGCTCCCAACCACAGATGCTCTGCTCTGCCTTCTATCATCAACCCTTCTACTGTTCTGCTCCTCCAGTCACTTCTAACACGGGGCTGGGCAGAGGGTATGTTAGCACACAGATGAGGGTGCTGAGGAATAAAAGACAGACGCCCGGGAACCCATCCTTGCTAGTAATTGTGCTCTCAGCTAGCCCGCTCTCGACGCCCTCGGTAGAGCGAGTGCACTCTCATTCCTGGGGAC